>NC_066288.1:4920000-5227500 GCF_905404315.1 Leptidea sinapis | reverse complement strand
AGTGGGACTAACCAGCATCCAGAATTGCAATGAAAGCATTGAAGTGGAAGGAAACGAATAAATTACCAACGTTATCTTAGAAGAAATTATTTTTCATAGAACTTTGTATAAAGTTCCAACACTATAACAGGTCACAATACGCAGTCGTCTTGTATATATGTTCATTGCAAGGCTTATAACATGAAATATAAAATTAAAACACAATAAACACTGCAATTAAGAGCCACATATGAATAAACAGAATACAGAACATAGTACATAGGTCACAATGCTTCAGCCGTGGTCATTATGAGAAATTTCTTTCATTAGAACACAAAAGCTCGCAGAGACTACCTTTTTACATCGCACACTTGTGCTCGCTCGTGAGATAAAAGGAATGAAGTATTAGATTTTAATATTCACAACCTTCTATTATGTTACAATATACAACCGACATTGCAATTTGGAATAAAAAAAATACCAGAGCACTGGCAGAAGTGAAAAACTTGAACATTAACGTTGTGCATTTTGAATGGTGTTAGAGAATAATATCGAACGAATCGCTTTATTTATCAGTATAAAAGTACTAACAATTTTGGTATGTTAAAAGGTGGACAAACGAGCGTAAGGGTCATCTGGTGTTAAGTGATCAGCGCCGCCCACATTCTCTTGCAATACCAGAGGAATCACAGGAGTGGTGCCGGCCATTAAGGTTTATGTGGTTAAATACAATACTCATTTATTGCGCTATCGCACACAAAAATTACAATTTATATTAGATGAAAAATTTAACACTTAAGAACTTTTACACTTATTTTACATTAAAAAGTTTATCTCTCGTAAAAATCAACTTTTATCCATAATAAACTACAAAAGTTTTTCACGGCTGAGACTCGATCCCTCGACCAAATAATTCTTTAATACGCAATAAGAATGATACAACTACTGGTCCAATGACCGTATGATCTTTCATCCATAGTTTTAAGGATTGTCTTACGAATTTTCAATGCCATGAGTCCTGACGCGAGTTTAACATTTTATACCCATCCCAAGAAAAGTACGCCGATACAGAAGTTTTTACTTCAATAAATGTAAGCTTTGATTGTTGAATCAGTTTCTTTAACAAACAATTATTGATTTTGCTAAATAGCTAGATGTTTAAAATTCAAGGGGAATTGAATTTGTTTCAAATTAAATAAATTATTTAAAAATATAAAAAAAATCTATGAAATCTACATTTTGTTGAAAAACAAATTACAAATTAGCACTACTTCAGAAACGAAAAGAACTGACAACGAATTTTTTTAAGCCAACAGTAACAGCTTGATTATTTTATAATTATAGTCATATGCATAGGGCAAAAAGCCCTGATAACATCCCACACGAAAGCAAAGGAGCAATTCTTACACATATAAAAAAAATATGAATAGATATATGAAATGTCTAAATAAAACAAAGATTTCATTTTAAAGGCTTTTGAAGTCGTGTTCTTTATGCATCATGTAAATTTGTGTTCGTAAATAAGTATTAAAGTTCATTGTGAAACTGTACGTTAAAATCTCCACAAATGCCCTTTAGCAATAGGAAAATGAATGCATTTTAAATGTTTTTCCTATTTATGTTTTTATTTCATAAACTCTTGGTAAATGGTTTATAATAATGTGTGCCCGGTTACCCTTGCATTCCCTGCACGTTTTCATTCACATTCAAATTCGACTTACAATTTTTTTAAATATTACACGGTTCAACGACCGAAGGAATGAATTACTAAATTTATTTGAAAACACTCTAATTATGTGAAAGCTTTATAAGGCTTTTTATGCTTTCAAATAAAAACAATTTCATAGATATCTATTTGCGAATTACTCTTAATTCATTGTAAACAGTTTAGGCTTTGCCTAATAAAAAGTACAAAAAGTATAAGGCAAGTTAATGAGGCAAGTAATTGGTAGCCAACCTTTATTGTTTTTCAAGAATCCGTTTTTAATAAAAGAGATGGGCAGACGGGTATACAGATAGAGCAAAAGGCATAAAAGGCATTTATTTTCTCAAAATTGATTCCTTTAGAATTCTTTTCTTGCTTCGGAAATAAATGGCGCTCTGAGAAAAAGCGGCGCCAGCTCCCAATCCCCTTTTTACGCTCTTTTTAATGAAATATACAATATTGTACTGTCGTTGCTATTGCTATAAAATAATCATAGTCTAGTCCCAGGCTGTCGGATCACTTAGATATTCAGCTGTGGTGTAGTAGAATTTACGTCAAAGCCATTTTTTTTAAACATTTTAATTTAATTATAAATAATGCTTAAACTGTGTGTGGCTGGGACTCTATTATAAAAGTGTGTAAATTTACCCTAAAATGGTGATTACTGAAATCCATCCACACTATCTTGCAACACCAGAGGAATCACATGAGCATTGCCAAAATTACTGACGGAAGATGAAAAGTACCACAAATACATTTAATGAATTTAAATATTTTTTTCACTAAATACGTTCTCACTGAGAATGCTAATCTGGAGGATAGCCTACATGCCAGAGACTGTACTCTAATAAAAAAAAATTGAGGATTTATGGTCAGAGATGTAAGTTGTGTTCGTAGCCAGCTACTGTTTGAATCTAATCTTTCGATTAAATGTGTTAGAGCAATTAGAAATAATAAAACACAAAAATAACATGTTTACATTGTTGAATGAACAAACAAATTTAGTCCCATCACCTTTGTCACGTGTCTCTTCCGGGGGTAATACGTCACAACAGCCTACCAATCACTTCGCGACATTTCATGGGACGAGGGTATAAAAGAGCAGCTTCCGGCTCATTCGATTCTATCCCCTTCAGGTCCACAACCAAGTACTTGGGTGTGACCCTCGACTCCGTCAGGCCTCACGTCAAGAAGGTGACCGGAACCGCCCGCTTCTATCTGTACCGCCTAAACAGTATGTTAGGTAGGCACAGTAAAATGTCCTTTAGGAACAAGCGAACACTCTTCAAGGTTTGCATTCGACCGGTTATGACTTACGCCGCTCCAGTTTTCGCTCATGCGAAACCCAATATTATAGACAAACTACAAACAGTTCAATCCATTTTCTGCCGTAAGGCTGTCAATGCCCACTGGTGTGTTAGAAACGCAGACCTTCACCGGGACTTAGAGCTCCCCACCATCCAACAACACCTTAAGTGCTTGTCTGAAACTTTCTTTAAGTCCTCAGACAATCACCCAAATCCCCTGATTAAGGAGGCAGCGGATTATACCGCCTCCCCTCCTTCACGTTATCAAGTCAGGAGGCCCAGACACGCCCTCTCCGATCCCCCTAACAAACTCTCGTCTGACCTGGAACGCCTCTTGGCATCCGGGGACAATCAGACGCATTTAGATTCACCTCAATTTTGTGATCATCCTTCTGATGTGACTAGTCCCAATTAGATAGCACCCTCTGTGCAATATCCCAGCGGAAACTCCATAGGGAGTGCCGCTTGCGCCTCTCTCTCCCCATGAGAAGGTCGCCTTCGATGTAGGCTTAGAGGGCACCTGCCCAAAGCCAACTGCAGGTGGATTTTAGTGGGTAGGCACCTAGGTTTTCACGTGAGTCCCACATAACCAACGCAGACTTAGGCTGCGTTGGTATGCATGAGCATTCACCACCTCCCTCCCGTCGTTATCCCGGAGGGTAGCCCATTGCCTTGCTTGGGCGCAAAAAAAAAAAAAAAAAAAAACTCATTCGATTCAGTCTCGTGCCAGATTTTGGCGAGACAACACGTCCTGAGGATGCCTCGTGTAGAGGCGAAAAACGTGTCAAATTGTTTTTAAAAACAAAAATTGGCGGAATTAACACTAAAGAAGACTTAAATCATATGTATATGAATCTAATCTAGCTAGAATCTAAATTTAATCTCTAATATTCAATACAATTTCAAGTGATATATTTCTCCCGCCAACTCTTGGTTCAAATTCACGAAAGTAGCCAAAGTACTATAATCTTATGAGCCAACAGTAAGTGCAATCCCGTCAATACAACCCTTTGGTCAGAACGAACGGACAATAATATTATTTTATTGCTTTTAAAGTATCATTTAAAGTTTAAACGTTTGCAATTAGTAAATATTATGTTTAATATATTAAATTTGTAACCAATGTTTTGAAGAATTGTTTAAATATTATGTTATTTTTGATATTATAATCCGCCAGAGGAGAACGGATTAGTATTTTCACATTGGCTGTATAAATTTGACAGAAGAGCGTTCTGATGACACGAGCGATATGATGACTATGGGCTAATTGCTATAAGGAATCGCAATACTAAATCTGGGGCGACCCGACCTAGATTTTTTTTATCCAATTGTTGCTTTTGGTATTGCAATGACCAATATACGATTATTTTTACTTTGGTATTTGTTTGAGGGCCAAGTAAAGCGTTATAAATTAATATTATTAATTTATTTTAATAAATTGACATATTGAAATGTAGATTCAGAATCGAGTGACGGGTAACATTGAAATTGGGTTCTAAATATTCTTAAATCAAATAGCAAGATTGGTTTTACTTGACTAAAATTTGACGTTTTATATAGTGAAATATCATTTATCACAACTTCAATCAGTATTTAGTTTTTTTTTTATTAGATTAGATTACACCAAAAAGCAAGAGCCCAACAAACATAGTGATGTACCATTTTCATAATTTAACGATTGTTGATAATATACTTCAGCAATTGTAAAATATTTTCTTAGCAAAGATAACAGGAAGCTAATCAGGAATACTGTAAGTTTTCTGTAACTCAAGCTAAAACAATTACAAGTGTATAACTTGATGCTTGAAACGTTAATAAAACGCGCTAATACAAGGAACTCTACAACACAGCTTTACTCTATGTACAACCCTTATTGTCTATATCACATGTCGATAAAACTTTGCTCCTCTTTGTCAGCATATTGAATTTTAATTTATTTGTTGTCAGCTGACTAGTTACGTATTTTTGCGCATATCTAGGTTCAAAGAATTTTTAGCAATGTTACTCTTCGTATTTCCCCTGACTGATTGGTTATTAATATAAAAAAAGTGTGTGTACTTATGTATGTATGCAAGAAGTTATACTTCTGCGGCCTAAAAAAGTAAAAATACTAAAAATGCTATTCTACGTTTGTAGAAAGAACAATATTGTAAAAATCTTGCAACGATGGCTTTGACAATTAATGATTAAATAACGAATACGATTGTACGGGCTTGAACCCTTTGCCTATCCTAATAATGGACAAAAAAACCAAAAAAAAAAAACGAATGTCGCAAACGCCAGAAAATTTTAAAAACCAAATTCACCCTATTACTTTTGTGTTACAGTAATGCGCACGCATCTTAAAATTTCACTCTAATCTCTTTTTTTTTATAACGCGCCTCTAATGAAGTATAACTTCAAAAAATCTAAACTTTCAGCTTGTAGACCCAGTCGTTTGGTCTGTGCGTTCATATTCAAGATAGACAGATTTTATTAGTTCTTACTTGGTATGTATGTATTCATACATATTGTAAATAAAGTTGTGTTTATAACAATCTTTAATAGAATTCAAGCCTGTATCCAGGCTTATAAGTTATAAAAACACTCTAGCGTTAATGCAAGTCAACAAACAGGCCCTTAGCCATTTATCTAGTGAAGCCGGTTTTAAAAATCATCGTACCGTTATTTCTTGGAAATAGAACGCGTACAGACAAAGTTTAAGGCTTTATTTGTTAAGTATCGCTCACTGCTTAGTATATTCTCAATGATTTTCTAAAACACGCCATACCAGTGGGAGGCTCCTTGTGAAGCAGTAGTATGTAAACATTACTGTATTTCGGTCTGAAGGGCGCCGTAGCTAGTGAAATTACTGGGCAAATGAGACTTAACATCTTATGTCTCAAGGTGACGAGCGCTATTGTAGTGCCACTCAGAAGTTTTAGGTTTTTCAAGAATCCTGAGCGGCACTGCATTGTACTGGGTGGGGCGTATCAATTACCATCAGGTGAGCGTCCTGTTCGTCTCGTCCCATATTTTCATTAAAAAAAACTAGCTATTAAGCTTCCATCCCTACTCTGTGGTAAAACATTCCTTACAGATAGCACAACGAATTTCGACGTAGATACAATTACATAAGGCCAAAGCTATAATGTGATAACGTAGATTAAATATTCATGTTAACATTCTCTACCTCGGACTGAAATTTTCTGATTACTAAATAATTTCTAATTCGGAAAAAAAATCTGATAAATAAATAATATCGTGTGTAGGTTCTCTCATTACAAGGTTGCAAAAACCGTTATTTTGTATATTTCTACAGGGATTTAGTTTTTCACTGTTTATTTATTAGTCCGTTAAAAAAACATTAATTCATCAATTTTTATGTATTAGGTATTTTATTTGTTTTAATATTTATTATTATATATTATTATATACTATTTTAATCTATTATAATTATTTACCAGTAGGCATCTTTGCACAGGATGTAGGCCCGGTCTGGGTGGGATGTAGAATGGGTACCACAACGGCGCCTATTTCTACCGTAAAGCAGTAATGTGTAAGCATTAATGTGTTTTGGTCTGAAGGGCGCCGTAGCTAGTGAAATTGCTGGGCAAATGAGATTTAACATCTTATGTCTCAAGGTGCGCAAGCGCAATTGTAGAGCCGCTCAGAATTTTTATGTTTTTCAAGACTCCTGAGCAGCACTACATTGTAATGGGCAGGGCGTTTCAATTACCATCAACCGTACGTCTTGCTCATCTCGTCCTTTATTGTCATAAAAAAAAATTAGGTTAACTTTGAGACAAAACAAAGAGAAGCCGTTCGCAATGTCTGCCGTTTCGAAAGCAACCAAGCTGATCGCGACCGCTAGAGCATGACAAAACGTGAGTAGTTTCTGAGAAAATGTTATGCGAAGTGCAAATGTGATAGTGGGAACCCGAGGTGAGAACAAAACTGCATTGTATCAACTAAATTGTGGCGTGGAACCGTCCGCTTATTGTCTCATTGTGAAGAGACGGTACGAGTGCGTTTACCCCATTTAACACAATCGGTTATGATTTACAATAGCACAGAACTTCGTTAAGGTAACATACCATAACTAGGTAATATACCTATATTTACGCTTGCTACTCCGGATAAAATCAAGGAGTTATAATAAAAATTATATACACAAATAAAATTTGAAAAAAAAAACCCACGATGAAGCCAATACCTGAGAGTTGAACAAAGCAAACAGAATTTTATAACGAGGCGGTACTCGAACGGTTAGCTCAGTTGGTTAGAGCACCGGCACGGAACGCGGTGGTCGTGGGTTCGAATCCCGCATCGTTAATAAAATTTTGTTTTTCAAATTTTATTTGTATATTAATCCTAGAAGTGAGGGTTATCACTTTAAAAACATAACATATTGTTTAAAAATTATATTATTTGTTAGTAAGAAAAAAATTGTATGGTAAGTAATGAATAAATATTAACATACTAGCTGACCCGGCAAACGTTGTTTTGCCATATAAATTATCTTTAGAGTTAGACCGTTTCTTGGACATTGCAACATTTCTGTATTTATCTAAAATAAACGTAGCCTACGTTACTCCTTATTACATAAGCTACCTCCCAATAAAAGTCACGTCAAAATCGGTCCGGCCATTTCGGAGATTAGCCGGAACAAACAGACACACAGACAGACAAATCTTTGTAAAAAAATGTTATTTTGGTATATGTATTACTTTACATGTAGTAAAAAACGGTTATCAATATTAGAAACAGACACTCCAATTTTATTTATATGACCTATTTAATAAAATAAAAACAAAAATCTTTTTAAACTCGCTTTCGAATTCAATCTTTTAGTTTTAGTTTCTTCTCTTTTCATACTATTTTTATATAGTCACTTTTAAGACCTATAACAAAAGGAAGCGGGTTGTCTACAGCTGCTGTCAACAGGTAGGTAAAAGTTGGTAGGTACCTACTGAAAATCAGTGTTGGAAATCAATTCCAAAAATGCTGAGTGGGTGTCCTTTTCATGACGTCGTATTTTTTTATTTGTTAAGTTTACTATGTATATATGCTTGGTATTGTCATGAATGCATTTATTCATACTTTACTTTACTTTATGTATAGATAATATACTTCGATTTCTCTCTATGAAGCTCCCGACACATTTAAATTTAGAAATTAAATGTAGACTTACTGACTCCGGATTCAATCAAGGAGTAATAATAAAAATTATGTAATTTGTTAATACGAAAAAAAATATGGTAAATCATGAATAAATACTAACTTATACTTTTTTTAAATTTCTTTCTAATCTAGCTCCCGGGACATTTGGGATACTGGGAATGAAATGTAGCTATGTATATTATGTCACAGCCAACTAGCTTAGCAAGCCCTTCAATGAACAGCCTATCCTCTTACTAAACAGCGTCGTTTGACTAGCCTGAATGATATTTAGCCGAAGCGTTTGTTACAATATTTAATAAGCTGGATAATGCTCAGGCCATTCGAATGATAGAAAAACAAACAAAAAAAAAAGATGAAACACTGACATAATAAATTCTACTATTTAACAAGGGCCGATTCGGGTTAGATATCAATACGTTGATTACACTACTGTATTTTTTTACTATAGTCCTTTTTTACTTTCATATTTCAATCAAAATAATATATTGTCTTATATTGACACACTCTTACACAAATTATCTTGCCCCAAACTAGGCACAAGACAACGATATATTTAATACAATATACTTACTTAAACATACATAAATACATATATAAACATCCATGACTCGGAATCAAACATCTATATTCATCATATAAATGTTTGCACCTACCGGGATTCATACCCGCGACCTCTAGCTTAGTAGTCAGGGTCACTAACCATTCGGCTATATCGGTAGTCATATATATAGTATAATAATAACTAAAAAAGAGCACATAAGCTCTGTATATTTAGTGAAATTAACGAGTGAGTTACAGCGCCTTTCAAACCTATAAATGATACTTGCACATTGCTCAAACAGTATCCTGAATATGATAGCGGATTCGCCAATTCTGCAACGATTCGTTCAAGTTCTTGTCCGATAAAAATAGGCTGTCTCAGATTGTTAACAAAGTTATTCTATGTTATTATATATTAAAAATAAATTATATTAAGCAAATCATAGAAATTGTAAGATACTAACATAGTTTAAGCCTGTTACTAACAGAATATGGGCCTCTGTTACCCCAACAAAGAAAAGTTATTATTATTACTAATTTACGGCAAAAAGAAAGTCGCAAAGAATCCTCTCTCTTAATGAGATCAAAAAGAATTCTAAAGGAATCAATTTTGAGAAAATAAATGCCTTTTATGCCTCAATTTAAAAAAAAGTTAAAAGTTACAGAATAATTACATGTTATGTGTTATTGCTACGAACAAGAAGGAATGAAACTTGATTAAGTGAGTCGAGACTGTTTGCAGTCCCGGGGGAAATCATCGTCAATACACGATTGAAACGATTCTCCAGAAACTGTCTTGAGTTGTCCATGACTGTACAACGAAACTCTTTCTGGGATAGATAAGTCCAACTTGCTCTGTCATGGGTTCTTCAACGTATCGTAACATATTTGTGCTCCAGAAAAGGGCAATTCGAGCAATCTATAAATTTCGATCAAGGGATTCATTGAGAGAAAAGTTAACTTGCAATTTACATTTGCGAAATCGTTTCAGTCGCTGCTAGTTTATCTCCAAGTTTCATAAAAAAACAATACAAATTTTGGTTCAGAATCAATTGTTCATGTTGTCTATGGAATACAAAAACAATAATGAGAATAAAAATTGGAAAAATTCACATTGTTGTTGAAATCAAATGGATTCATTAGAGATACATCGATGGATGCTTCGTTACCCCAAGTAGTTACTTATCAGTTAGAATACCAATGTGCACAGTACTGTGAATGGTACTCATTTCAAGACAAATGCTGTTCAGTACTACGCCTATTCAATTAGCAACATTGTGCAGCATATTTCAATGGAAATTGTTATTATTGAGGGATAAATCAGAGTATTGGGTATTTTCCGATCCGCAATAGCGTTGTGAATGTAGTCCATATGGAAGTTAAGATCTGATGAATGGAATCTAGTTGTACGAATGATTTCGAATAATGTTTTAATTAATATGCGGTGAATTTGTTGAATTCGAAATGGGATTGGGAAATCAAAAGACTGGGTACAACTGCTTTACAAATCAGCAAACATTGAAATACTGACGAAAATATGTGAAATAATATACCGTAAACTATTTTACGTAGGTAATAAATGTATGCTTTAGGAGCAAATTTATAATTAGTTAGTTAAATTTTAAGTTTTTTTACTGAACCATCTGGTTTTGTCCTGGGCTCATCCAACGTATCCTGGCGATCTTACGGGATCGTCGGTCCATATTGTGGGGAGCCTACCACCACTACGTCTTCCGATACGTGGTCACCATTCGAGGACTTTACTACCCCAACGGCCATCTGTCCGGCGAACTATGTGCCCTGCCCACTGCCACTTCAGTTTCGCAATCATTTGGGCTATATCATTGACTTTGGTTTTCCTATGGATCGCCTCATTTCTGGTTCGATCTCGCAGGGAAACACCGAGTAAAGCCCTCTCTTTTACCCTCTGAGCGACCATGAGCTTTCTCATAAGGCCCATATTTAGCGACCACGTCTGCGTACCGTAAGTGATCACTGGCAACACACACTGGTTGAAAACCTTCGTCTTCAGACACTGTGGTATTTGGGACAAGAAGATTTTACGGAGCTTCATTATACATTGGTTGCTGTAAGTTAAATACAAGTCAGCATAATAAATATATTTTAAATATATTTTAAATTTTTTGCTGAATTCAGTTCTATATTTGTTTTCAACGTTCATGCAAGACCTCTGTCAAGTCCGCTCAAAGAAATCTAATTAATGTTTTAGAAGTGAAGTAGCCGCATAAAAAGACGCCTAACAGGTGACATATTTGCCAGCTGCAGCGGGTGAGTAGTGATTTAGTATACATCGGAGACGTAAAACAACAACATAGTTTATATCTTATCAGTTTATCTAACTGCTTTAACTTTAACCCCCTTATTCATAATATTCTGCTAACTTAAAGCATTGCTAATTCGCACTCTGTCTTCTTCTGTTGACCTAAGTTAGAATAAGAAAAAACATTTGTGTTCACCCAGCTGCACACATACAATATTATATTTAATACAATGTGTATATATATATATATATATATATATATACTTTTATATATTAAAATATGCATGGCTCCGAAAAAGAACATTGATATTTTGTCAAACAAACGTTTGCAACTAACGGGATTCGAACCCGGGACCCCTAGCTCAATATTCAGGGTCACATACCACTAAATCAAATCAAATCAAAATCACTTCATTCATGTAGTTCAAGGAATGACACTTATTAATGTCTAAAGTTTTCTTTTCTTTTTTATCTACCGCCACTTCAGAAAAGGGTTTATAAGTCGTCAAATATATTTAAATATTTATTAAAGAACACACTTTATCCTATATTACAGTACATGCCTTCGTGTGAGACCGACTCACACTTGGCTGATTATTGTATTTCCTTAGGAAGTATGAATTGGAACCTTTAAAATACGAAATGAACGATAAATTAAATCATAGAGCAGGAATGCTTGGTAGAGTTCAAATGTGAACGAATGCCATTTCACAGAACTCTATAATTTATTAAATTTCTTTTCTAAGTCTTTGAGATTGCATGATTGGCGTATTGCTGCTACGACTAGTTCGGTGAAACCTTGTGATTTTCTTAGAAATTTTAGTTTATTAAATTCCAAACTTTATTGGTTTTACATGTTATAAAACCAACTCTATAATAACTCCTTATTACCCATAAGGAGTTATTATAGAGTTGTTGAAGTGGCTGCAATCAAGTCAGTTTTTAACAGTCTGTGTTGCCAAGACAACGTTATAATCGGAAAAATTGCTAGATTTTCTTCTAATGGTGCAAGGTTCTGATACATTGTAGTAATATAGTTTATTTGAGTTTTGTATATCACCACCTTTACATGTGCAATGGATTTTTTGACACTCATTTGTGCTTAAAAAACCACTATGTACAATAGTCTTGATTAATGGATCAAAGATTGATCAAAGTGGACATAAAAGTGGATGGAAAAAAGATGAATTCTTAGTGGACAAAGGGCTTCTTATGTATTTTATACGTTTAGATAGAGACTCTCTCTTGCTGTTAGACAACCGATAAAAACAGGCCAAGAATATTAGTTTATTGTGCGTGACAAGCTACATCTTCTACTCACGATTTATATGACACTGTGTTAGTGTGCGTGAATTGTTCAAAATAGAGGTTAGTTCTAAACATAGTTTTCAAGGAGCTTTCTTCCACGTACTACAAAGCTGTGGAATGAACTTGTGCGGTGTTTCCGGGACGATACGACATGGGTACCTTCAAAAAAATCGCGTACACCTTCCTACAAGGCCGGCAACGCTCCTGTTATTCCTCTGGTGTTGGAAGATAATGTGGTGATCACTTAACACCAGGTGACCCGTACGCTGGTTTGTCCTCCTTTTCCATAAAAATAAAACATAATTTGTTTCGACGCTTTCTCAGCTGTCATAGTCTATCTAGACGTATAAATAATCTAAGTTATAGACTAACAGACAGTTAGTTGTGATTGGCATTAATCAAAACGGCGAACGTGAAAAAAGGTATAAATATATTATAGTGTCCTTTACTATATCCAACTGCGAAAACTTCCATAAACTATAACTATACTACTCAAAGTATTATTCTTCACCGGTACGTCTTTTTACTAAACTGATGTTTGTTAATCATTTTCATTATGAGATTCTTAGTTATTCCATATGCCATCATCCATCCGGAGCGTTGCTGAGCCCTATACCCTGGCACTTCTTCTCTCAATCCGTTGGGAGCGTCATTGGGTCTTTATTTTGGATCTTTTGCTATTCGCTTGTATTGCAACGGTGTTTTTTTTTAAATTAAATCACGCATAACTTTCTATATTTTTCGCAACGAGTTAACAATCGGAGAATAGAGTTATGTATTATTTTTCGTTTATAATAACGACAACTCAAAACTTATGGCAAGCAAAGACATATGCATAAGCTGGCTTATAAAATGAGTTTATCAACCGGCGCAGGCGCACGCAACGAGACGCGAACGGTGTCGGCTGACGAGAGAGTGAAATCATGTTTATCAAAACCAGTTTGGATGCAGGTGCGTTGTGAGGTTGCCGGGCTATCTCCTCAACTGTGAACATATTTTATTCTTTTTATATCAGCTTTCAACCCACGTACACAAGACTAATTTGAATGCGGTCTGTTGAAAAAAAAACTACTACAAGGGGCGTGACCGCGAGGTAACTTAATCTGTTTCCTAGTTATTGCTTTTAAAAAATAAAAAATAATATTAGCTACTTCAAAGATACGTTTAAAAATATGGTAACTTAAAAAAATATAGTGTCTTTACCTTTTAAAAGACAACGAAATGGAAATGGCCGGTGGGCATTAGAAAAGTTGGAAGACCGTGTAAGAGGTGGGCTGATGATGTGATTGAATACGCTGGAAAAGACTGGCTAATATTGGGCAAAGACCGTATAGTGTGGAAAAAAATGGAGGAGGCCCTCACCCAAAGAGGGGCCCATACTACTAATTAAACATTTATTATAAAGAAATAGAAAAAAAAATACTTACATAAAACTATTCTCTTTTTAAGTGCTTTTCATATTAGGCTTAAGTTAAGTTGAGTTTACTAACAATAATTATAAGTTTGTTTTAAATTTTTAAATTTAGCTTAACATATATTATTAGGTCCAATGAATCATCTTATATTTAAATATTTTATGACTGAGTGTGTATTTTTATAAATTTTAAGAAAGTATATTAAATTATTATGAATAGAAATGCATATGTGTGGAAATCTGTATGAACTACGGCTTAAAATATAGGGCAACATATAATGCAATTCAAAATAAAAATTTAAAAATATAGCCGTTTTAATTTAAAGCCAAAATTAACTATAATAATAACTTTATTTCTGAAATATTACAATAAATAATACTTTTACAAGTTAAGAATATGTTTCTAAAATATATTATTAATTATTTACATACAGTACAGTCAGCATAGACAGCTAAACTAATATGAACTGTGTTTCAGCAGTTAGTGACTTCTCGATACCTAGGTGACCTGGTCAAGCACTTTTGAATGGCGCCAACCGCAATGAAATTGGTCGAGCCTTTCATAAGTTATAAGAGGTTTACATACATCCATACATACACACACACACACACACACACATACACATACATACAGACGTACGGACACCATTGTTCCCACAATGGTGTCTATTATATATAACTATGTATATATATATATATTATATATAACTATTCCCATAGTGAGGGAAGCTTCCTAGGACCTTAAAACGTCGAGATCTGATGAAACCGCGATTATCCAAAAAGTATAAGTAGTTAAAAAAATATTTTATACACACAGTAAACAATAACCCTGTTATTATTAATGGTCCGCTAACTTAAAACAGCCGCTAAGGAGTGTTTTTTCTCATTCTGACTTAGGTCAATAGAAGAAGACAGAGTGAAAATTAGCAATGGTTTAAGTTAGCAGACTATTATGAATAAGGGGGTAAATAATTGAGAATAACATACGACATCGGTCAATTTGCGCATCATACAAATGACTTAGCACTGGCACTAGAACTATGCATAGATACAAGACTTAGCGATAGAATTGAATAGAGAGCTTGTGATGTAGATATAATAGAGATGTGAGTTGTACTACTACAATAAAATCTCTCTCATAACTATAAATAAAAAAAATCTAGAAGTTGGTCAAAATAGTGGCTTATTGATCCAGGATAGAGAAAACAAAATGGCGGAGAGGCAAGAAAATGCAAAGGTTGCAATCAAATAAAGTTGTGACATCTGTTATCCATCGAAAAAGTTGATTGCATTTAAATTTTAAAACATTTTAACTAACATGGCCAACAAATACGTTTATTGGTTTTGATATCTGTGTCGGTTTGTTAGGAGAGATCCAATATTTACTGACGTTTCGATCCACTGCCGTTTAGTTATCACAATATAAAATAAAATTACAGTGTAAATACAAAATCAATACCGTTGTGTATAAACATTTTAAAATAATACTGCTTTAAATGCGCTAACCACGCTACACGCCGTTCGTTTCAAGAATTCCGACGACTCGACCGTTACGTGTGACGTCATAAGTACTGGTACCGTTGACATAAAAGGTTATAATTATAATATTAATTATTACTTTAATTTGATTATATTATTGTGCTTAGTTGCTTTCATAGTTTATCCAGGTTTTGATGTGAGAGAGGTTGAATGATTACATTTTCATTAAAGTCAAAGTTTTTAGATTTCCTGATCAAAATTATTATAATAAGCTAGATATTGCTGGCGACACCAAAAGTAATATGCTTGTAATTGCATGATAATATATATAGTATATAACATGTTGTGCCGGTCTATTGTAATTATTAATGCAAAATTTAAATTAAATCTATTTATATATTTTAACCGGTTTTACTCACGGTTTGTCGGAGTTGGCACCGTCTAGTTTCGTACCATTCGGAGGTCCTTCATATTGGAGAGTGGGTTCGCGATAACGTAAATTTAAATAGATAAAGTTAACAGTACCGCACGAAAGTAATACTAATTTAAATCTTTTTACTTTATTTTGCGTTTTATCTGGAAATTCAAACAGCAACATACAAAATTCTATAAAATATTTTTTTGACGTGTTGATTGCAGAACACAGCAATAATTCCTTAAAACTATTCAATGTATATTATTTAATTTGTTAGTACAGACAATAAATGACTTTTCGAGACGTAAATAAAAACCGTTAATATTACTGTAGTGTACTGACATCTAGTCTTAACAGAGTATGTGTTAACTATCATTGTCACTGCCACGACATCGACTGTGACATTAACCGTGTGACGTTGAGTGCTATATAAGGAATGCATAGTACAGCGGAAGCTCTTAGGTCAGTTTTAATCGGCTATTGGTTGCGTGTGGACGTGTCCGGGTGTAGTGGTGCATAGTAAAGATTAGTTGTATCACTCGTGAGCAAACGATGAACATTACAATTACTAACTCAATAATAATTTACGTTAATTCACAACTTTATTCTACATTAATAACCGTAAGTGTGTACAACAAAATAATATTAATATTCAGTAATTTATTACATTATACATTTTTAAACAAGCCATACGATTTTAAGCTTTTATGTAATGATAATATCGCCTAATGTACGATATTGCATTTTGTTTTGTACTCATCATGTTAGATTTGAAGCAGATATTTCGAATCAAATTCTGAAAGTTCTTTGATCTGTCAGTTAGAGCAATTCTTTGGCGATCACGATTCATGCGATCGACGCGAAATGTCAACATCAAAATAATATGTCATCAGATCACAAAGATTCATTCTTTTAGATGGACAGTTTTGGCAAGTTAAAAATTACTTATATGAGACGTAATAGACATTTTTATTTTTTAGTCAAGCGTGATTTTTTTATAAAAAAATACGGGTTCCACTGCGGGAGTGTTTTTTTTTATGAAAATAAGGGACGAGACGAGCAGGACGTTCTGCTGATGGTAAATGATACGCCTTGCCCATTACAATGCAGTGCCGCTCAGAAATCTGGAAAAACCCCAAAAATTCTGAGCAGCACTAGAACTGCGCTCGTCACCTGAGACATATTATGTTAAGTCTCATTTGCCCAGTAATTTCACTAGCTACGGCGCCCTTCGGACCGAAACACAGTAATCTTTATACATTACTGCTTCACGGCAGAAATAGGCGCCGTTGTGGTACCCATAATCTAGCCGGCATCCTGTGCAAAGGAGTCTCCCACTGGTACAATACACAAATAAAATTTGAAATCAAAATTTTATGAACGATGCGGGACTCGAACCCACGAACTCTCGTGTTCCAAGCGAGTGCTCTTTCAACTGAGATAACCGTTGGAGTGACCTATCGTCATAAAATCTTGAATACTTTGTTCAACTCTGAAGATGATTCCACTCTATGAAGCCACAACCTGAGAGTTGAACAAAGCGTACAAGATTTTATGACAATACGTCACTCGAACGGTTAGCTCAGTTGGAATTACACTCGCACGGAACGCGAGAGGTCGTGGGTTCGAGTCCCGCAACCTTCATACAATTTTGATTTCAAATTTTATTTGTGTAATAATAATATTAATAGACATTTTTTTAAAGCTCTTAATGTTTCACCAGTCATTTGCAAGCAGTTTATTTAATTTGGCGAGGGCAATGAGCTGTTGACATTTCCTGCATTTTTTTTAATGGTGTTTCTTAATCTGTGTGTTAGTTGTGTCTTCTTCATAGACTGAAAAGCACGCCCTTTAATAACATTCTTCTTCGGAATTTTAAAAATCCAGATCACTTTATATTTTTAGGTTTTTTATTGATCAGCTGCAGTTTTATTAAATTCAAATCATATCGTTAAGGCATATAAAAAGGCGTGGAATCCTCGTGGGGATCAAACGGGGTAAGGTAGGGTACCTTACACCTTTCACGCTAGCCATGGCCTCACACTCTAGCAGAGTGTGAGGCCATGAGACCATAAACTTGTCCAAATGTCTATTCAGCTTGCAATTGGCAGAAAACATGATGTATTTGTCTCCTGTGCATGAATATGCATAACTTCGCTAAGCAACCAGAGCCACCATTTTATGGTATTAATGAAGAATTTGAATAACCCAGTGGCTCGTATCTTACTGCCCTTCTGGGACATATATTGAATAATAATAATTAAAGATGTTAACAGCGTATTCTCTTTAATTACACAAATTAAATTTGAAAACAAAATTTATGAACGACGTGGGACTAGAACCAAAATTTTCAAACTTTTCAAATTTAATTTGCGTAATTAAACCCAGAAGTAAGGTTTATCTTTATCTTATAACTCAAAAAAAAATAGCAAATTGTTTAGATTTGAAAAAGCGACATCTCAAGTTATAAAATATTAAGTAGATCCTGTAGATAAAGCCACAACGTCCATGTATTGACATGACACAAAATTTTTCTTTTGAACAAATATGTGTGATTTTGCTGATAAAGTGGAGTAAAAACACGCAACCCGTATGATGTGACGTCATAGCTACCAGTCACCCTATAGGAATTGCATTCCCTTCACCTGCACCCTCATACACGACATCGAACTCAAGTAAAGGTGCATCCACATGAGCTTGAGTTTCGTATCACGCATATTTTGTCTGTCACAAATGTGGTCATAAATATAAAAAAATACAAGGTTACCTAAGAAGAACTACTACAAATTTTGTCAAAATTACTTATTCCACTCGTTCTCGGCGAGATCCTTTGTGGTGATATGACAACTGGGCCGAAATTGGGTAGTTACAAGTTACAAGGGTACAAACACGGATAAAGTATGGGGGGGAGGGGAACTTCATTTTTAAAGGTCAATATTTTGACGAACATCGATTAGTTCCAATTTACTGTACAAACTCTGTTTCAGCTTTGATCTTTAAAAAAAATACAATCAAAAAGATTTCAAATAACTTTCCATGTTTGTAATTGTTTTGCTAAATTACAATAATTTATGTGTCATAAAATATCAAAATAGTTAGAACTGTGAACAATAATTCATACATCAATTAAAATATTACTACAAAAAAATGCGTGCTTACAAAGTACAGATGTCACTAGTCAAACTTGCATTGTGCATTAACCTCTAAACTGCATATGAAGTCCTGGTACATGTCGCTAGGATGACACATGATTTCAACCGCTATGAAAGACATTACTATCACCGCAATAATATTTATGTTCTCCTCGCGTCTATGTAGTAATACGTCGTACGCATGACTCCAGATACATCTATTCTTCAGCTATGATCGCCTGGTACCCAAACACTGTATAATTCTTCATCTCATCTCATTTTCTCCCATTTTTAAATCTTATGAATTTATGTGTCTGTCTCTTTTTACTGTCGCGCTTTTTCGTTTCATCAACTTTCAAATCACAACGATTTTAGAGAAGTTTTCACTTCAATAATTTTAACAATTTTTTGGTGTTAAAGCATAGAGCATTAAGGTCCACGTTCCTCTATGCTTAATAGTTAATTGGATTCTATGTAACATTTACAAAATGATAACATACGGTTTGAAAGTTGAAAGTGTATTGAAAAATCTATTTATTAATATTGTAGTTGCTAAAATAATCATACACTTAAAATTCCACCTTCGAACGACACGCCACAAATTAGGATATCATCCCCACCATCTGGATGTGTGGCGGTCCTCCACAGTGCGGTTTTCAAGGAGCTTTCTTCCTCGTACTACTAAGCTGTGGAATGAGCTTCCTCGTGCGGTGTTTCCGGGACGATACGACATGGGTACCTTCAAAAAAAGCGCGTACACCTTCCTTAAAGGCCGGCAACGGTCTTCTTGTGATTCTTCCTCTGGTGTTGCAAGAGAATGTGGGTGGCGGTGATCACTTAACACCAGGTGACCTATACGCTCGTTTGTCCTCCTATTCTATAAAAAAAATACTACAATAATTACTCATTCAATATGTATAAATCAAAATTAGTGAGAATTTTGAGGTAAACTAAATTACTTTACAGCTTCTTCCGTGAACTTTGAGACAAATATACGAGGAAGTGCGATTTAATTTATTTGAGCTTCGTACTGTGTAAGTAAGGTCTGTTCAAACGACTCAAGATCTCAAACAAGAAGTTAAGCACCGAATTCCTTAAGCCGCAGATTTCTTTCAAAATGGCTTCCGACGTTTAATTCAAAGTTCTGGATACAGCAAAACTTTTACCATGTTTGAATAATTTAATTTAATGTACAACAATACTTTTTATTGCATTATATTTATTTTTAAATACTAATCTAAAGTTAACTTAAAGTAATACTAGGGAAAATATTGATAATTGTCATGGATATACTGAAAAACTACTGAACCTATTTTCCATAGAAGTAATTATACATTATAGGTGTTTTAAATACATTTTAGCTTTTCAAGTCCCCGTTATTGAGAATAGAAATATTTCATATAAATAGAGAAAATAAATCAATAAATTATTACAAAAGAAAATTGATCGAATCATCAAATAAAGTTTAATTAAATTAATCGCATCGTGAAGTAAAAATAAGACTGATATCGTCATTATAAAAAAAAGAAATCACTCAAACAACAATCTCAAAGTCAAAAATACATATTTGGACCACGGACGAGTAAAAAAATAAGGACTCCGTGTCACCTTACATAACAGTTAGGCACCAAAAACAAGCCGGTAAACGTGTAAATACATAGCCCCACGCATACACTTACACTAATACAAGCCGATCGGCCGCCATTATGTGATTTGCCATCGTCTGTGACAGATCTGTTTGCGTCGCAATAAAATATTTTAAAAATGCCGTCGTGCGTTGTGAAAAAGTGTAAAAACGATACTATATAAGTATTTGTGGCGATATATGATTATTTAAGGGAGAAAAAATTGTGTAATTGGTATACCCTGTAACCGCACACACTAGCATAAAGGTGCTTCACTTGCTATTATCACGGCGCGGAGTCCTTCTTTTTTTACTAGTCCGTGATTTAGATATAAAAAATTACTCGTCAATGGCGAATACCAAAAAATTATAATTTATAGCACAATTTACACCCTGTACGGCTGTACGGGCTTGAACCCTTTGTCTATCCTAATAATGGACGAAGAAACAAAAAAAAAATAACGAATGTCGCAAACGTCAGAAAATTTTAGGAGCCAACTTCAACCTGTTACTTTTGTTTTACAGTGATTCGCGCGCAATTTAAAATTTCACTCTCATAATATTTCATAACGCGCCGAAAGAAGTATAACTTGAAATAATTCTATATCTAAAGGTGAAGTCGGGTGGACAGCAAGTACGCCTAATAAACATTGTATAAATAATCAATATCAGTAGCCGGGTCTGAACTGTGTCAATACATACTTACCGTACATACGGATGGATTACTGAGAAAACCTACTTCTGCAGTGCAAATACCGTTATATTATGTGTTACATCTGTGTTCCGTAATGGACTGCAATTTTAGATTTATCACGCACTTCTAGCTCTCAGCCTTACCTTTAACCTTGTATGTAATGCTGAGAGAATTCGAATTCTGAGAGAACAAAGCTTACAACAGAGACGAACATTCGTAATGGAGATAGAGCACGATAGAATAGGAAAGGGCAAATATTGTTACTGTAACCGATTTTGGGACCTACAAACACATCGATTGAAGAATAACCTATTTCGCGAAATACGTCATGGTTTGATTGGTAATGATTCCACAAATTGGGAATGGAGGGACCGCCTTCAGGTTATTAAATAATAAATTTAACTGTACTATTACTATATAAACATATTTTTTATGAAAAAAAGGTCGCTGAGTTTGTTGCGCCCATTCTTCTCAGGTCTGAGGCATTTGTTTTGGAATGGGTAGTAGTTTTTGACTTTCAATAAGTGATGTCACATACTATTTTGAATTAAAATATTTGATTTTGAAGTTTTCCTTGTCAATTGTACAGAAAACCTTATGGGAAAAGTTAGAAGAAGTAGAGAAAAGTGTCATTTCCTATACCTATATGAATAATTTTGTTTTGACAACGAGAAAATGTTATTTGAGATGTTAAGAGATTAAATGGCACGAAAATAAATGTAAATGACTACAAATGACACCGTTCATAGACAAGTGGCGAACGGAGCTCGAATGAAAACGCAAAGAAGACCGTCAACAGTCAAATAAATGAACCATTGGACGAAGACAGAATAAATCCTTGTTCTACATAATAAATTGTACGTATCAATCGAAATATTATGATCAAATTCAAATTCAAAATAGGATGTGACATCACTTATTGAAAGTCAAAAACTACCACCCATTCCAAAATGAATGCCTCAGACCTGAGAAGAATGGGAGCAACAAACTCAGCGGGCTTTTTTTCTTCATCGACAAAATATGTTTACAAAGTAATATTGTACAATTAAACTTATTATTTAATAGCCTGAGGGCGGTCGATCAATTCCCAATCTGTGGTACCATTAATAAAGTCATTTATGTTATAGTAACCTTTACCACAAAAACGTTTTGTATAACGTAATACTTTTGTTTTGAACATTCTCTGGGATTATGTTGTAAAAGCATATACAACAGACTTAGTAACTCGATTTAACCGACTTACAATATGTTCTTCATTGAATATGAAAATAATATTTATGATTATCAGAAACATGGCTTGCCTTGCCTAAAAGTTTTTTTTTCGAAACCGACAAAATAGAACATTTCATATTAACTCGGAAATTCCTTAATTTATTTTCGTTTTTGTGACTAATACCTAAATACCTATTCTCTATTTGAGGTGTAGTTTAAATTAACTCGTGATATTGATAAGACCTATTTTTGTCTTGTCAATTACCTGCTGTAATTGTTTCCTCTATTTTAAGTGATGACAGCATTCTTTTATTGTTTAGCAATATTCTAATCAGGTGTAATAGTAGAAATAAAAAAAACAATGAAATACAAGAAAGTATTGTCGGTATTCCAAAAAAAAAATAGGAATAAATAGACAAGTTTACAAACCCGCACCGAAAATCCTTTGATACTATTCTATGTAAAACATATTTTTTTTACGCTGGTGGTAAGTATTTAGGTTTTAGAGTGAAAAAGAATTGCTATTGTAACTCTAATAGTTCACTAATAAGGTTGCATATGATGTTTACAAAATCAGCCTAACGAAACTCTAAGAAAAAAGTGATTCACTCGATTTTTATGGAAAAAGGAGGACAAACGGCGTACGGGTCACCTGGTGTTAAGTGATCACCACCGCCCACATTCTCTTACAACACCAGAGGAATCACAGGAGCGTTGCCGGCCTTTAAAGAAGGTGTGTCTATTGTATGAAATATGCAGTCATTGATAGATTGATAGACAGAGATAGAGATCACGGCTATAATCTTGTAAAAAACGGACAAAGCCGAAATCCACTAAGTTTTAAGCAACTGTTCGCTTTCAAACTTAGCCGGATTATATATACTTCGTCGCACGTTTCAAAAAAAAATAAATTTTAATTATTACTTATTACGTAGTATTTATATCCTCTTTGTTATAAACAAGAAATGGACAGTCCAGGAACTATATCTGAGATGCATTTGCATGCACATGTGAAAAAAAAGTGTACACAAAAGTAGTGAATCCAACATATAATACAACATACTTTAATTAGTAACGTGGTCTTCTTTGTAATTAATTTAAAAATATGGCGGTGGCTATGAATTTCTCAGTGCGCTCCACATTACGTTAATAATTAATCTAATGTAATGAAAACCTTGTGTCTTTATAATATAATTTTGTGTGTCTTACAAACTTACATATTATTGCACAAACAAACATTAATACAACGTTTGTTAATTAAGTTAATGTAAGTTAAGCTATGCACCATCACCGTTAGAATATTTTCACAAGTAAAAGGCAACAGTAACATATTTAAAAGCTGAGGTTTCATTAATTAATTAAAATTTTAATTTTAAAGCTATTTGTTTATTTATTAATAAATCCATAAATTACACGCACAGCTCTTAATAAGTTTTAAATTATACATAAAAATATGATCTGACAGACAAAAGGGATTAAAATTTTAAAGGCCTGAATTTTAAAGCAATCAACACAGTAAGACACCATGATTGTATTCGGACAGATGTTAGTCAGTATTTATATGTGTGTGAGTGTATGTGAAGGTGGGAATGTGTGTATGTGTATTCGACTTAACGTGATTTAAACACACGATTTAAACTATGAACCTAAAAATAGATACCTAAAAACATCAAATAAACTAACTTAATAAAATAATAAACTTATCTCTCAAATAATATTCTTAATTTTCTATTAAGACTGTTCTATAATATGAGAAACATTACAGAAAAGTTGAAAATGTGTGTGTGAAGTAAAGTTTTGTTCAATGTTGTCATCTCAGTTCTAGAAACGTTGGCAGTTACTCCCACAGGTCAGTTCTACTAAGTATAGGTAGGATTATGTTACAGGAAAGGAAGTAGTGAATAGCTTACGATGAGTTCTCGTTTCTCACCCGTCGGGAGACACGGCAGAAACGCGTCTTGTAAGAGCCTTACCACACAAATTACGACATGAACGCAACGATTAATAGCTGAAATATTTACCGTTTTAATTTCAGATACTTATTTATAATTGTTTTCAAGCAAAATAGCCGTCTTACGTAAATAAAAGGTATGTTTCTCATGTGGTTATCTCTAATGCTTAAGATTGCAACTAGATATCTTAAGTTTTAGCTAAGTAAGCAATATATTTATATATAAAAATTTCGTGTCACATTGTTTGTCCGCGATGACCTCCTAATCAACTGAATGAACAATTGATCCAACTTGAGAGATAGAATAGATTTACATTTCGATTTGTGACCCATAATATTTTTATTTTAAATATTATTATTTATATAATATGGGTTATTCTAAGAGATAAATTGTTGACGCACACTTTGACAGTTCTGCTGTGACATCATTAAAGTATTTAGTTTATGCGAAACAATAAATAACAGTCATCATGTATCAGTTTCTTCGAATTCAAATTGGATTGCCAACTCTCGAACTACGAGAAAACTTGGAAACTAGGCGACAAAATCCGAGTATACAGAACTTAGTCACCAATATACACTTATAGTCAATAAGTAGTAAGAACTGAAAACAACTCGTTAAGCACTCTTGAAATGAAATCAGTAAACTTTTTGTGCGGTTACTTTACAATATCATTGCAAGATTTTTGAAACTTACTAATGTTACAAATATGCCGATTGCAATATGAATCATATAGAAAGCAACATGACTCAAAAAATAAATTATGTAATTAACACTAACTAAAGCAACTGATTCATAGTAGTTAAGTGAAAAGATTATATTCTCGTAAATATTGACTCTTCTCTTTTAATTATAATTTTTTATTAAGATACACAGCGCCAATTTCTGCCGTGAAGCAGTTATGTGTAAGCATTACTGTGTTTCGGTCTGAAGGGCGCCGAAGATAGTGAAATTACTGGGCAAATGAGACTTGACATCTTATGTCTCAAGGTGACGAGCGCAGTTGTAGTGCCTCTCAGAATTTTTGGGCTTTTCAATAATCCAAAGCGGCCCTGCATTGTAATAGGCAGGACGTATCAACTACCATGAGCTGAACGACCTGCTCGTCTCGTCCTTTATTTTCATAAAAAAATATGCTTGTTCTGATTGACAAGAATACTCTATATTTTAAGCACTTAGGTTAATTTAAATTATAATTATCATTTTTAAATGTCATTATTTAAAGACTAGAATTAATATATATTTTTAAGTCAATTTAATTTAACCTAATGTGTCAACATTTCATTTATGGAATAAAAACATTTATCTATAAGCCATGTAAAAAGATCCTTTTTAAATCGTTGGACGGGTAATACGCGGTAGGTATGGAGGGAGTTTATTAAATATTTTTATACACATGACATAGCTACATTTTCCGTAGGATGCATTATGAAATTTGTGTGCAATCACCAGTCTGTCACCGTTTTTTGTATTTCTCGGATAAATATCTCTTGCTTTTGTAAATAAATGGTCATGTTGTTTGACGAAGATACATATTTCGTATATATACATACAGGGAAATGGAAGAATACGTAATTCTTTAAACAGTGGTTCACACGAATCTAAGTAAAAAGCTCCTGTCATAGCTCTTAAGCATCTCTTTTGGGCTATGAAAGCCCTATTAGCCTCGCTAGAGTTTCCCCACAAGATGAGTCCATATCAAAGTACTGATGCGACATAACCATGATAAGCTGCCAGGACTGTACTTGTTAAAGCCGTTTTACGTTCTTGCTTTCAGTCATTTGTAAAAGATTTCAAATCTAGATTTATGGTAGATAGTATAAAGTTTAGGTGCGATGACGCATTGTTCATCGCTTTTTTCGGATAACGGTTATTAAAAATAAATAAATAGCGTGCTTCATATGATACAAATATATGAAGAAAAATATATCAGTAATATATATAGTCAACTCTATCGAATGCGATCGTAAGATTAAGGATACTCCCAATATAATATAATATATAAATAATATAATATTGACACACTTTTACACTAATTATCTTGCCCCAAACTCGGCATAGCCTATGAGTACAAGATAACGATATATTTAATACAATATACTTACTTAAACATACATAAATACATATAAACATCCATGACTCGGAAACAAACATCCATATTCATCGTATAAATGATTGTACCTAGCGGGATTCGAACCCGGGACCTCTGGCTTAGGGGTCAAGGTCACTAACTATTCGGCTATATGGGTCGTCAAATGCTTGACGCCTGTGAATGTTTCTATTCCACCGTTCCTTCACTCCCTTATCCCATACCGCCCGTAAGACCGCGACGTGACGCGTGTGTTAACACCCTTATGTACATTTAGTTAAGTGTTCTTTTTACTTTGGGCACCGGCACGTGAAACCCCAATGACTTCTTTATTTCAGTCCGTACTGCGCATCTATTACCAACGATGTCATCGACCTGACGGATATCATTACATTGTAAGGAAAAAGGGTTGTTTTCTCAAATATATCAATTAAAAACTAGCACTGCTTCGGAAACAGATGACGCCCTGTGTGAGAGGAAACCGCGCACTTAACCCTGGATGTATTGTTATTTTTTGGTCTTTAAAAAAAGCCCTAAGATTAAGGATTGGCCTCCGCTGCGCTCCAACTAGATACCGCAGTCGCAAAATAGGCAACTCATACTACGCCCAAGTGGTCGTACTCGAACCAGTTTCGAACAATGTTTGACGCTGACATGGCACATGTTCTGTTAAACTTTACGTGAGTGGTAAAATTTTGTAAAAAAATAATATTACAAGAAATAAGAAAGACACTGGGAATATAACATCAGTAAGTATTTTGATTTTAATAACTTCAATGTAAAATAACACGAAGCGTATGTTAAAAAATTTGAAAGATGTCGAGATGCCACGCCCACAAGATTCTAATAGTTGCCGTAATAAAAAAACCAATAACTCTTCTTAGGTAGTGCAGTATCTCGTTGGAGCGCAGCGGAGACCAATCCTTAATCTTAGGATACTATCAAATAACCCCAATATAGATTGAGTGTGTCTCATCGTATAGACATTGTTCTGTTGAGCAGTGAGATTTACATCAACACTCATGTCTTTGTTCTAATGTTGTGTGACTGTTAGTTTTATATTACTAGAAAAATAAAACCGTCTTGAATGTGAACATTTGCGTGAACAGAATGTTTCTGTACACAAAATAGTCTAAGAAAATAACAGTTACCTGAAACTTCCACAGGATATACAAATATCTCCGTGTTCTGCCGGCATTTTCTGACGTGAATCGGAAATGTACAATATCTAGTTAGCCTTGTCTAGTTAAATTATTGTTCAAATGAGAATTAACATTTTCGCTCAGAATTTTCGATTCAATCAAAAATGCAGAAGGCACTGCATTGTATTGGGCAGGCAGTATCAATAACTATCTGGTGGACGTTCTTGCTCACCCACCCCCCTCGCCCCAGCGCTCGATATGTCATATAAGATATCACTTACTAGCTGCATAAGACAAATGTTGTTATAAAAAAATCCTCTCAATTTTTATACAAGAAAATGAGTTTTACAACGAATATCAAAGATATATTTTTGTGCCACTTATCACAAAGTTAAGAGTTGTAATAGATGGCAAGGAACTAATTGGCAGTCTTTTCAAATGTCAATGATATTTCAAAAGAGATCTTTTGCGGAGAGATTACCAATTACCGAGTACAAGTCGCGACTTCACAAAGTGTCAACGGAGAATTGTTGCATGTACCACTGGATTTTATCTATCGCAATTTGCGAATGTAATAATTATATGGATAGAATAATAATAATTTCACGCCACAAATTAGGATAACATCCCTCCATCTGGATATGTGGTGTTCCGCTAAAGTGCGGTTTTCAAGGAACATTCTTCCACGTACTACAAAGCTGTGGAATGAGAATCCTTGTGTGGTTCCGGGGCGATACGATATCGGTACCTAATACCATCATCAAAAGCACGTACACCTTCTTTAAAGGCCGGCAACGCTCCTGTGATTCCTCTTTGTAAGAAAATGTGGGTGACGGTGATCACTTAACACCAGGTGTTCAATAAAAGCTTTAAAAATGTATAAATATAATATTCATAATGCCAAGGCTAAGTCACTCAGTTAAAGATATTTTTATAACTAATGTGTGTTTGTCACTTGATTTTCTACCGCCATAATTATTTAGATGAAGTTTTTGTTTTTTAAGTGGCTCTGGAGACGGGGAGTGGTCGAATTGAGTTCAAGTAATTTTCTTATTCTTTCATGACGAAAAGTTTTATTTATATATTACTAGTTGACCCGACAGACGTTGTTCTGTAGATTTAAACAAATACTGTTTTATAGGAATTTGCCAATAATATTTCAAAACATCAAGAATTATTTCGTAAAAAATGCTCCTGTTGTTGAACTGTCAAACCATGCGTCACTTAATTCTCTCATAGAAAATATGTCCATACAGAACAAATATTGAAAATATAAATAATTATGGGTCCCAAATCGAAATAAAAACTATCCTATTTCTCAAGTTGGTTCACACTGCACTCCATGAAGTAATCCCCATTAAAATCCGTCCATTAGTTTAGGAGTTCATCGCGGACAAACAACGTGTCACGTAATTTATATATATTAAGATAATGTGTAATTACGTTGATCAGAACAACTCCAAATTTATATTACTCTAGCTTGTGTCCCAGAGCTAGAACAATGTTTCTCTAGTTTCGTCGAGAAGGTTGAAATTTTAGTATTAAAAAGCGGATATTTTTTTTGCGGTAAAATGGTGCCATTATTTTTATAAGCAAGGTAGTTTTTGTAGAAAATGTTGTTTTATCTAATGTTGCTGTAACAATTTGTTACATATATTGTTTGTATAAAAATAAGGGAATAAATGATACGCCCTGCCCATTACAATGCAGTGCCACTCCGGATTCTTAAAAAAAACAAAAATTCTGAGTGGTACTACAATTGCGCTCGTCACCTTGAGACATAAGATGTTAAGTCTCATTTGCCCAGTAATTTCACTAGCTACGGCGCCCTCCAGGCCGAAACACAAAAACGTTTCCACATTACTGCTTCACGGCAGAAATAGGCGCCGTTGTGGTACCCATAATCTAGCCGGCATCCTTTGCAAAGGAGTCTCCCACTGGTATCATACTTTTTATTTCATTTTATTATTTAGAGTATGCTAATTTATGCCACTCGTATTGAATTAATTTTAACTATAACATTTAGTAAATCAATTCAACCGTATATATAATATATTCAGCATTGTTCATATAATAGTAATTGGTTTGAGATACATTGTAATCAAATTAATAGTCTCCTTCTATCAATTAGGCCCTACATTAACTTATTTTGCGCTTTTAGTAATCTCTCTAGTAATTAGTAACAATCTGTCCAAGCAATTATGTAATTTTGATTTAATTATCTGTGCCTTACTTAATTATATCAATTAGCTACGTTACAGTAAGTGATTGTGTGTAAGTTGTGCAATTAAAAACTTCTCATTATAGTTTTAAATAGACCTTATGTACAAGAGAACAAATTTATAAATATTTCGCAATTGTAACTTAATTGATACTTAAGGCGCGGTCATACCTCAAAATCCACAAAAATTGGATTCTTAGGGAGTCGATTACAACGTAACGCAATGAAAATATCCGGACGCAAAAAATACAGTGCACAAAGAAGGATCTAAAAAAAAATTTTAACCGAATAGAATATTTATATATAATTTGAAATATCCATTAAAAAATTTGGAAGTTGCTTCCCAAAAATAAACTGTGGAGTCAAAAATCTCCGTATTTTCAGCGATAACAACATTCTTTTTTTAAAGAATTGAATAGAATTAGTACTTGTCTAAAACTTAAACCGATCAATGTTTAAATTTTATATGTAAATTTTGAATAAACAAAAGAAAATCAGTAAAATAAATGCCCATTTGCAGCTTAGCCACATGATCAACACAAATATTGTAGGGTTGGTTGTAGCATTTACAATCCTAGTCAGTCCGCGCCTTAAGTTAGTAATATATATATGCTATTTTGTATGATTGATATTGTCTTTCGTACTATCTCTTATCTGTTTAACTGTGTGTAAAAGAGACGGCAAATGAAGGACAATCTTTCAATACCAACCTTTGGTATGTTCGCGTCAGGCAGGTTTTGCGAAAAAGATAAATAAATATTTGAAAGTAAATATTTCACTATCGTAAGACGTTATTGAAGGCTTTTATATAAATCTTTGTACATTCACTGAAGGTCCATATTTTGAATCAATAAATTTTGCAAACTTAGCCTGAAACTATTTTTATTATGTTTTTTTAAGGACGACCCATATAGCCGAATGGTTAGTGACCCTGACTACTAAGCTAGAGTGCAATCATTTATATGATGAATATGAATGTTTGTTTCCGAGTCATAGATGTGTATATTATGTATTTATGTATGCTTATATAAGTATATTGTATTAAATATATCGTTGTCTTGTACCCGTAGTACAGGCTATGCCTAGTTTGGGACAAGATAATTTGAGTAAAACTATGTGAATATTATAATTATTATATTATTAATCTTTTAAATTTACATGACATATAAAATGCTATAAAACCTCTGAGATTAGTGTTCGCGATGTCAATAATTTAAAATATATTTTATTTTTGTATAATAATGCCAGATATAAAATCAGAAACTAGGTTGTTAGTTAGTTTTAATTTTTACCCTTTTTTTTCCTCTACTAAGGATGAGTAACGATTATAAGAGATGAAAATTTCTACAAATAGAATAAAATGTATCGTTTAAAATACTTATAGATAGTTTTGAAGGCTTTAACAAAGGCATTGAACAGTGGACTCAGAATGTTCCACAACCAATTGTTGATTCCGTGGGCTGAGAGCGGGACGCGGGGGGAGTTAAGTAAAGTGAGTCAGAAAGTATCAAGTTATCCGCTTACCTGAACAAATCAGCACCAAAGTTACCGGTGAAAGCAACCGATTGACTGCCATCTCGTTTTTGTACACTTTCTAAACAGTATCAAGTAATAATCCAACAAATCCTAGGCACCCATCTTGTTGCGGCAACAACTTCAACTTAACGGTCACACACTTCACTTACAACTAAGTTAGTCACGCAACTCGCTCACGTCTAAGTTTATTCGCCGGCACACCGTACTAGTAACTAGTGACAAAGTTACGAACACTTTTTTGTGATGTTTTGCTTCATTGTATTATCAAAAAGTTTGCGCGAGTTTACGACTTTGGCAGCGCATTCGACGTTCAGTCCTCGCCACGTTCGCGCAAAGCCTGCCAGTGGACGCTCCCCTCTCCACCCGTTGACTTGAATGCAGTCAAGCCAGGCCGCATGCCTCACGCCAGTCCTCGAGTGCGACAGAGACAGAAAAAAGTAAAAGGGACAAAAGTTTTCAACTTCGTTGTGTTTGTGTTGTCACGAGTGAAGTGGCGATACGAAACTCAAGTTATAAACTTACTTTCCAGTGTATAACTATCAGCGATTTCGTCGGGTTTGGGCCTAAGTAATCAAGATGAAAGATACGAGGTTAAGTATGAATTAAGTTAAATACTACTACGTTATATAGATCAGTACGAGTGTATGGTTTGTCTGATATAAGTTTCACTTACAGGACTGGTTTGTTGTCGCGAGCTCATTCAAATTCAAATTAAAATATTTTTATTCAAAGGACATCACTTATTGAAAGTCAAAAAACTACCACCCAATCCAAAACGAATGCCTCAGACCTGAGAAGAATGGGCGCAACAAACTCAGCGGGCTTTTTTTTTAATCAAATAAATATGTTTACAAAGTAATATTGTACAATTAAACTTATTATTTAATAGCCTGAGGGCGGTCACTACATTCCCAATCTGTGGTATCATTAAGAAAGTCATTTATGCTATAGTAACCTTTACCACACAAACGTTTTTTAACAATTCTTTTGAATAACGTAATACTTTTGTTTTGAACCTTTTTCTGGGATCTTGTTGTAAAAGCAAATACATCGCCCCACAAAAGACTTACTAACTCGACTTAGCCGAGTAGTAGGCGTCATCAGTTTATGTCTGTTCCTGGTGTTAACATTATGGTTATGACAGTTTCTGGCAAATTCACTTATGTGCCTATGAATATACATTACATTATCAAGAATATATTGAGAAGCAACAGTCAAGATGCTAATTTCTTTGAATTTTGCTCTCAATGATTCTTTAGGACCTAGGTTATTAAAACTTAAATTAGAAATGCGTATGTCTTTGATCATAATATAGATAATACAAGGTCTGTTCTTCTTCGTTTTCTCCATTTAGACTCAGGAGGCTTGAATATGCAGTGGTAATGTTCGAAACTTAACATTTCGTGAGTTCGTAACACGTGTTTCAACAGTATGTAGGAAAAACCTTTAGGACGGTTACAGGCCTCATAAAATTTTAAATTAAAATAATTTGACGACCCAAACAGCCCAGTGGTTAGTGACCCTATCTACTGAGCTAGAGGCCCCGGGTTCAAATTCCGGTCGGTGCAAGCATTTATATGATGAATGTGGATGTTTGTTTCCAAGTCATGGATGTTTATATGTATTTATGTATGTTTAAGTACGTATATTGTATTAAATAATATATCGTTATCTTGCACCTATAGCACAGGCTATGCCTAGTTTGGGGCAAGATAATTTGTGTAAAAGTAAAAGTGAATATTATTATTCAAATAATTCTGTATTATTTTATTATATTATATTGTATTAATATATTATCTTATATATAAAATTCTTTTTTCACACCCCTAAGTGATAAGGGTTGTTCACCCTTAACATTTTCTTTTAATTTTGTTATTTTTATTTTATTATGATTAAGATAAAAAAATACATATAACTACAAATTTTCACCGATCTACGATCAACACCTATTTTTGTATCGCGATTTTAATATTGTTCTCTTCCATCCACAGATACGCAATAGAGTTGCAAGATGGCAATCGAATATAATGATTACTGTACTACGATAAATTTTATATACGATATATTTGGTAGGTCTGAGAATCGGTCGTCATCTGTTTTTTATATCCCAAAAATATTTATTATTGATTTTTTTTTTATTACTTTATATGGCAATACAACGTTTGCCGGGTCAGATAGTTATATTAATATGTATTAGTAGCATAATAGTAATCATAGGCATTAGTAGGGCGCAGTGCGACATGATCGGCAATACACCACGCCATAAGTCGTTTTTTGATGTGTGACGCGAAAAATCACGGAGAAATCATTGACGAACCTGTGTCTGATAAAAGGACCACTAATACCCCCTCTATGCGACTGAACTACATCACTGTGTAAAAAGTGACAAGATGTACCAGTTTAGAAATTTACCGTGTTTTAGTATAGAACGACGCTCAGAACTGATCGGTTCTATTTTGCCGCTATCGTCTCTTTCTAGTATGTTCCGTTTTCAAGAAAATTTTGTCTACTTACGACGTTCAAATTGCTAAAATATATGACAAGGGTACTTATCCTAAAATCTTTGGCAACGCTCTCATGAAGTCCCAATCGACCAACAGATTTGGAAAGGCCACACAATCCGAAGGGATACCAACCATATATCAAGTCCTAGACTGGAATGCTCAAACGCGGCCGTCCAAAGCAAACCTGGCGGCGGACTGTCATTGACAAAGCGAAAAGGGGTTATAGGGAATATAAATGAAATAAATGAATGACTTGCGACAACACTTATATATAATAATAAGTAAAGTAAAATAATAAGCCTTTTATTTCCAGAACTATAAACGAATACAATAGGAAAAACACTTCATCTACCGTTATATAATGCAACTACAATTTATTTACATAATATATTATGATTTAATTTATAAATATATAAATTAAGACATTTACATTTAAAGTAGGTAGGTTTTATTAGTCTACACGAACCCCTTTCAGGTAAAGGACTCCTCAAAAGCTCTTCATATCTCTCGGTCTTCGGCTTTTTTTTCCCACTGTGGGCCAGCTTTTTTTTAATGTCATCTTACCATATACCAGTGGGAGGCTCTTTTGCACAAGATGCCAGCTAGATTATGGGTACCACTATAGTGCCTATTTCTGCCGTGAAGCAGTTACGTGTAATCATTATTGTGTTTCGGTCTGAAGGGCGCCGTAGCTAGTGAAATTACTGGGCAAATGAGACTTAACATCTTGTCTCAAGGTGACGAGCCAAATTATAGGGCCGCTCAAAATTATTAGGTTTTTTCAAGAATCCTGAGCATCATTGCATTGTAATGGGCAGGGCATATCAATTACCATTAGCTGAACGTCTTCCTCGTCTCATCCTTTATTAAAAAAATACACTAACCTTAAACACTCATGCTACTTTTCTGATATTAAGAGCGAGTATGCGCGGCAATTATATCACAACCCATAGACGCCTAATAAAGGGCGAGTTTACATACCGCTTTTTTGTTGCGCCCAAACAAAGGGAAAGGGCTACCCTCCGGGATAACGACGGGAGGGAGGTGGTGAATGCTCATGCATACCAACGCAGCCTAAGTCTGCGTTGGTTATGTGCGGTGCGACTCACGTAAAACCTATGTGCCTACCCACTAAACACCACTTGAGGTTGGGTTTGGGCAGGTGCACTCTAAGCCATCATCGAAGGCGACCTTCTCTTGGGAAGAGAGAGGCGCTAGCGGCACTCCCTATGGAGTATCCGCTGAGATTCATACCGATTTAGGGAAATTGATCTTAAATGGAGCAATAGTAGCCAATAGCGATTGCTTACAACATGACGTGATCGTATCTGACCAATGCGCATTCAGTACCACATGCCTGCTCACCTCGCTTGACTGGATTGTTTGTATTCGCGAATATGTAGAAGTGTACTGGTATATAAAATATACAATAAAATAAAAATACAACCACAACTCACATATATCATCAGATATCACAATTGTAGTGTGTTCGTAGAAATGTATATTCTGTGAAAAGAACACAATTCAAAATGTATTGAATAAAATTTGATGTTCAATAACTAACTTTCATACCTAACGTCCTTTACTACATTACCGTGACGGTAACTTGAAATTATTTGATATCAATATATATTTTAATGACTAACTAACTCATTTACAACAGGATTTTTTCCATCTTAATATCTCCAAAATTCTACAACAATATGTCTAATATATTTAATATTAAAACTTTTCTTCTCAATCACTTCGTATTATAAAGTCCACCGCTGCGTCTGTCTGTCTGTACGCGATAAATTCAAAAGTACTCGATTTTCATGCTGTTTTCACTAATTGATAGTGTGGTTCTCGAGGAATGTTTATAACAATTTTTGTATACATATTTGTGTTAATTTACATTTTTGTTGGAGCTGTCGAAAAAAATAAGCCGTCTGGGAGCTTTCAATGAAAACTCTGTATAAGCCATTAGACATAATATAACAAAATAATGTATGGTGGAATTGTTATATAGATAGTTATATAGACAGAAAAGTCCGCGATGGCATATGTTAAGGAGAACATACTATGTCCATTGTTTCATTTTTAACTAATTGAAAAATTATAACACATTTTCCGATGACGCATGAACTAGATTTTTTTCAAATACATCATAGTTTTTTTTCTACTTACAGAACAGCGTCTGTCGGGTCAGCTAAAATAAAAACCAATCTTTATTTTTTATTGAAAAAGTTGATTGTCTATTAGAAACAAAGATCGGTACTATATTAGATATCTTTCCAGGAAGTGGAATACCCACGTAATAAAACTTTAAAATAGATTAGCGGTAATTTGGATTACAACCCGAGCCATCTAGGTACGTGTAAGACATCCTTAAACCGCTCTCTGTTCTACTGTCAACTGAAAACTTGAAGTCAAAATAGAGCTTATTTTCGAATTCATAATATGTACTCTTATGGTGAAGGCTACCATTGTGAGGAAAACTAGACGTACCTGTGTAGATATTAAAACGTTTTGTGGTAAGTTGGTCCACTCGCAGTGGGCAACGGGGACTTATAAAAACTAAAAATTCCTAGGGGTTTCTAGTGCCCACCTCACTGTAATAGATTTCGCAACGATTTGCCAAAAACTACCCATGAATAGTATTATATTAATACTAGTGGATTCGACAGACGTTGTCCTGTATTTGAAAAATCAGTCCAGCCGTTAGGAGGAGTTCACTAACATACACATGAGCAGGAGAATTTTATTATATGGACGGAATTGAGAATCTAAACCAATCTCAAATTCACTGGAACACACAAAAAAATCATCAAAATCGGTCCAGCCGTTTGGGAGGAGTTCAGTTACAACAGACGCACAAAAGAAATATATATACTTATTAAGATATATATGGACGGAATTGAGAATCTAAACCAATCTTAAATTCACTGGAACACACAAAAAATCATCAAAATCGGTCCAGCTGTTTCGGCGGTAGTTCAATTGTGAATCTAAACCCTTCTCGAATCCACCTGAAGACACACAGAAAGTTTTATTGAAATCGGTCCAGCCGTTTAGGAGGATATATATATTAAGATTACTAATGAAGTTGTAACGTACTTTCAGGACGAAAACATAACAGTATGTCACCGAACATAGTAATATAAATATACTAGCTGCACCGACAGACGTTGTTCTGTAGATAATAAAAAAAAATACTGTTTATAGAAATTTGCCAATAATATTTCAAAACGTCAAAAATTATTCCGTAAAAAATGCTCCCTGTTGACTGTTGTTATAATGAAATTGTTTCACAGCGGTAACTGTCAAACCGTGCGTCACTAAATTCTCTCATAGAAAATATGTGCATACAAAACAATTATTGAAAATAAAAATAATTATGGGTCCCAGATCGACATAAAAACTATCCTATCTCTCAAGTTGGACCAAACTGCACTCCATGAAGTAATCCACATTAAAATCCGTTCATTAGTTTAGGGGTCCATCGCGGACAAACAACGTGTCACGTAATTTATATAATATATATTAAGATGTATTTATGTAGCTATATGATTCACGATTGGGTGAAACACTATTCGAGTTATAAACAAACAAAAATAGAGAAAATATTATTTCCTTGGGTTGTTTCGAATTCGAATCACCTAAATGCGAATTCGGTGAAAACGTTAAAAATATTTCTAAACTAAGTAAAAAAACTCCTATTACAAAGTACAAGATTTTTAAATGATAAGAAACTTAGCTACGAGAATATACTTAGAAACGAGAGAGACGAGCAGGACGCTCAGGTGATGGTAATTGATACGCCCTGCTCATTACATTGCAGTGCCGCTTAGGATTCTTGAATAACCCAATAATTCTGTGCGGCACTACGATTGCGCTCGTCACCTTGAGACATAAGATGTTAAGTCTCATATGAACAGTAATTTCACTAGCCACGGCGCCCTTCAGACCGAAGCATAATAATTAATAATACATACTTACACATTACTGCGTTACGGCAGAAATAGGCGCCGTTGTGGTACCTAGCCGGCATCCTGTGCAAAGGAGCCTCCCACTGGTTGGTTATCAAAATACTATTAGTTAAACTTCAAATATTATTTCTTATTTTTTTTATGGATTTTATGGTTCAGCCTTGTATTGTTTTACTAGATTGCATTATTTTTAACATATATATGTTTAAATTTTTATGTAATTAGCATGTATTTGAAATGTATTGTCAATAAGATATTTTTGACTTTGACTTCGTATTCCATAAAAAAAAATTCAAATTTGTTCGACAAAAAGAGGAATACAAAAATGAAATGTTATGCATCTGCTTGTCTGTGGTTCGGAATTTATTATAATACACGTTCAATCTAACATCTCAATTTATTCCGAGCGCAAAAGCTACTTCTGTCTCTGTTTAAAATTCTTGATGTCGTATTATTTATTTATACTCCCATAGCAAAAACTACTCGTGAATTCAATGAATATGGTATTAAGTAGCTATTGCATTTTGTAATTTTAATTTGTACTTAAGCTTGTTGTACTGTGGACTTTAATATAAAAGATTTTTTAATTGGCGACTAGAATGGAGAAGAACTAATAATAATATTTACATTTCTGACGACCTGTATAGCCGAGTGGTTAGCGATCCTACTTACTAAGCTAGAGGTTCGAATCCCGGTGGGTGCACGCATTTATACGATGAATATAGATGTTTGTTTCCGAGTCATGGATGTTTAAATGTATTTATGTATGTTTAAGTAAGTATATTGTATTAAATATATCATTGTCTTGTAACCCATAACACAGGCTATATATGCTTAACTTGGGGCAAGATAATTTGTGTAAAAAGTGTGTCAATATTATTATTATTATATTATTTCTAAAGAGTAGGTATACCTACCTACTCTCCTCTCTCCTACTTCTATAATAATTATTGCGTATTGAAAATATATTTACAGACAATGTGTTTCCTCGTACAATTGGATGTAGTTCCTGAAAAACGTTCCAAGCCACAACCATTTTAAGGAATTCGTGTTTAAAGTTAGTGTATTCCATACATGTGGCGTGGGCTATTAGGTCATCATGTCATTTAAAGAGTGATAGTAGGGCTGCAATTTTTTGTCAGTCCGTTACTATAAATCCCGTGACCAGTTTAGTGTTCTTAACTCAAATTCGACATGATTGTGGCTTGGAACGCTTTTCTGGAATTACGTCCAATTATTAAACCGGTTGCGGTTTTAAGTTAAAAAAAACTCGTTAAAGCGATAATACGTAGGTCACACTAAAAGTTTTGCGTAACTTAAAAAAACAACATGTTATAACCAAAATATTATGTTTATTACTTTTCATAATACTCTCCTTTACATTTTAAACATTTTTTCATGCGTTCGAACCATTTTTTAAAACAGGAAGACCACAGATCTGAAGGCATGTTTTCTTCGTGCTGACTGAACGCTATCACTGCCTCTTCGGAATTGGTAAAAGTGAAACCTCTCATCAAATCTTTGATTTTGGGGAAAATACAGAAATCACAGGGTGCTAGGTGGGGGATAGCCCCGACCTAGCACATAGGTGCAGGATGGGTGACGAGTTGTGCTTTTTCGAAAGCTAAAAATGACTTAGTTTTGTTGGCAGTGTGTGAAGAAGCGTTGTTATGATGTAGGAGATGTAGGAGAACGTGGTGGTCTATCGCGAACTATTCTAATAGCACCCTGGGGAAAGAAATGGTAGAATACCACTTGGCATTAACACTCTTTTCATCTTCAAATGGAGCTGGAGGACTGTGCAGATGGGAAAGACCGAAGCTGAGAAAAAAAATTGCGGTCAATTTTTTACCAACGTTTCTCGCCTGCCTCACTTTTGTTGGCCATTTCTCATTTTCAAACACCCATTCACAAGATTGCTTTTCTTTTTCGGGTTCAATACAATAAATCCACGTTTCGTCTCCTGTGACAATGTCATAAACAGCATTAGAATGTCCGCTGTCGTACTTCAAAAGCATCTTTGAGCACCATTCCTCGCGAGCCCGCTTCTGCTCCGCTGTCAGTTCATGAGGGATAAATTTTTCTGAATTTGTCTCATACCAATCCCAAATAGTCCTCGAATTGTCTCATAGGTAATCTGCGGGTTTTCTTTAATAAGCCGCTTAACAGTTACACATTATTTTCGTTGACGGCAGTTGAAAACCGTCCTTCACGAAATTCGTCATGTAAAGAAACCCGACCTCTCTCAAATTCAGCCAACCATCGCCTCACGGTGCTCAAGCAAGGTGCTTCTCTCCTAAATGCATTTTGAAGACGAGTAGCACAGACTTGCGGAGAGAGAGAACTTTTAAAATCATAAAAAATCATCGCTCTAAAATCTTTTCGACTTAATTCTATTTTCGTTGCGTACGTATAACTTTGATGTGTGATAAAAAACAATCGACAAATGATTTCCCGCCAATTGTTGTTTTTTATTACTAAGAAGGTTGCAACGTTTAAAAAAATATAACATTCGAAATTCAAATAGTTCCGTTTAGCTAGAAGTGCAAAACTTAGTGTGCCCCATGTACTAAAGTATGCGGAAGTCGAAATAAAATTTTGAAATATTGATTGATATAAGCTTGAAATGGTTCATCATCATAATAAGCGAGTTCTGTTTGCTATAAATGCGGGATTTTCCTATTTTTTTTTCAAATTTATACAAATACACAGTTCCAAGCTTGTAAGGCGTAAGTTCGATTACTAAAGTTGACATTATATCATATTCTATGTAACTGGTACGCTATGTCGTGGCATGCATTGCGTCAAGTACAAGGCCAACTTAACAAGACAAGCATAACAATAAGTTTAAGCAACACAGTCGCCAGCCACATTGTTCTGCGGCGCCCTATTTCTCGTAGTCATTGCTCAATTATTCAGACTTATTTACTTTAATAAACATTTCGTGAATTCAACGGGACCAAAGTATAACTTAGTTAATGCCCTGAGAATATTATGGTCCATAAAGTTCTTTGAATCACATTTTCTAGTGAAAACTTTATTTTGTTTTCTGTGGTTCAAACATTTGACAAACTGAATTTATTGCAGTATAAAAAGTATTCACTGTAATCACTATAAAATTTCTAGTTGATTTTTCTCTATTAAAAATGTATCCATTATTAAACCTCTATTGCGTATAAGAACTTTAAAAACAATAACCAAGTCTTACCATGACTTTTTACTTGTTTACATCATGTCACGAGTCACGGACGAGTAAAAAAAGAAGGACATAACAGTGTAGCACCAAAACAAGCCGGGTAAATGTGTTAATACATAGGCCCGGGCACACACTTACAGTAATACAAACCGATCGGCCGCCATTATGAGATTTACCATCGTCTGTAACAGATCAGTTTGCGTCGCAATAAAATATTTAAAAATGCCGTCGTGCGTTGTGAAAAAGTGTAAAAACGATACTATATAAGTATTTGTAGCCATTTATGATTATTTACGGGAAAAAAAATTGTGTAACTGGTATCCCCCGTAACCGCACACACACTAGCATAAAGGTGCGTCACTTGCTAATATCACGGCGCGGAGTCCTTCTTTTTTTACTAGCCCCTGGTCACGAGTATTTCAAGAATATCTTTAGAACACATTTTCCGTGTCCCTCAAGTTTGTTTCTGCAAGTAAGAACGTACTTATACAATAAATTTGTAATTACTTATTTAATTTATTGCATTTCACGCAATAGCCTTAGTTGTAAGTAAAGTAGTTATTAAAAACGAAAAAAATATCGCCGGCACGGAACGCTGTCATCAGATGTGAACGGAGGTAATTATTAATTATTCAAATGTCATCATAATAAGAGTAAATACGGGCAAACTATGCACTTTCTAATGATAATAAATAATAGAACAGCTATATGAACAACAATTATTATAATAACTAATTATAAAATATAACGCCTTACACTATTCTAACAGCAAATTCTTGCTGTTAGAATTTGACTATACGAATTTGGCTTTACAGTAAGTACTGTTTTTCATAATTTACCTACAACTTTATTTAAACTTAAAATGTGTTTTTTTAGTTGAGTTCCCGGTTCAGGGCTTGTCATACTCGCTTAAATGACACTGCTCGTGGCGGCGACGTGGAGCGGGTCGTTATCTCCCTGAGATATCGCAAGGAATTTTATCTCGGGAGATGAAGATAGAACCTAGAACCAAGTCGCGTATTTTAAAAGATGACTTAGGAGTTGCAGCCTATAAGAGACGTACTGGTCATTTCTCAACTGATAATTTTGAAAAGAATAGGTTGGTAAAAGCGAAACATCTACAGAAATATCACGCAAAGGGAGGTCACAGATAAATTTACAAGTGAGCAACACTTTAACAAACAAAATGACCGTATTTATGCTCAAAGCTCTAAGGAAGCTTGCCAATTAGTAAACAGAGTGCAAGGTGGGCACTATCCGACTTCAGTAATGATTTGGTGGGGTATTAGCTATGAAGGAGTGACTGAGCCATACGTTTTCAACACACCATGTTCAATAACCAAGAATGGTCCTTCCAGCAAGGCTTGGCGCCAGGTCATAAAGCTTGGTCTACGCATCCTTGGTTGGAAACGAACGTTTCGGACTTCATCAGAGTTGAAGACTGGCCGTCGTCTAGTCCCGATCTTAATCCGCTGGATTATGATTTATGGTCAGTTTTAGAGAGTACGGCTTGCTCTAAACGCCATGATAATTTGGAGTCCCTAAAACAATCCGTGAAGAATTTTCCCATGGAAAGAGTGCGTGCTTCTATTGATAACCGGCCTCAACGTTTAAAGGACTGTATTGCAGCCAATGGAGACCACTTCGCATCAGTTTTTTTTTAATTGTTTTATATTTATTTACTAAACTAACACACTCCAAAAGTAATAAATGTTATTTGCAACAGAAAATGTTTTTGTCTTTGTTTCAGTATTTATGGCAACACTAGATATTTGTAGAGTGGCAATTAGTTTATTTAGGTAGATGTACATTTGTGTGTCCATAAGCACTTTTTTTAATAATGTAATTCGTGGTGGTTGTGGGAGGCTCCTTTGCACAGGATGCCGGCTAGATTATGAGGAAAACGGCGCCATTTTCTGCCGAGAAGCAGTAATGTGTAAGCATTATTGTGTTGCGGTCTGAAGGGCGCCGTAGCTAGTGAAAATACTGGGCAAATGAGTCTTAACATCTTATGTCTCAAGGTGACGTCAAGCTGAACGTACTGCTCGTCTCGCCCCTAATTATTGTCATAAAAAATAGTAGACAAACGATTGTAGATTTGAATTTAATATTGTTAATGCAACAGAATATTTTATGGCCAGAGTAATGTATAATGATCACAAGGACCAGTGGCACACAATACGGGGGTTGTAATTAAATTATGATAATCCCTCTGGCTTACGATTCCGATATTAAAACCGTAATAGTTATCTTTTGAGAGAGGGTTGTTTGGTTGTGCAATTACGTCGAACGTTGCAAGGACCGTGAACACACTAGAAATAGACGGAGCCGTTTCATGTAATTTGGACTTGGACATACCAGCGACATTTACGCTACAACAACTTGCAATATATATTTTATTTTATTTTTATTTATTTAATAGGTACACACAACAGAATTACAACAAATACATATTAAACAAAAAAAACAATCAGCTAAATACAAGATAGGCTGCAATTCCACGAGGGTGTGTACTCAGCATGTTTAACATAAATTAATAACTATGAAAATACAACACGCAAATATATACGCTTCATATCCCGATTATTACCTGCTAAATAAGATCATATAAGTTAAAACATGATAAGATTATTGGTTGTAAATAAACTTATTTGTCCTATGTTTAGTTTTGCTTGTAGTGAATAAAAATAGTCTTTGTTGTATGAGCCCTCTTAAATATTTATTTTAATCTGTTTTTTAGTATATGTTATATTAGTGGAAACAGAAATACATCATCTGTGATAATTTCAACTGTCTTACTGTCACGATTCATGAGATACAGCCTATTGACAGACGGACAGACAGACAGACAGACGGATGGACAGCGGAGGCTTAGTCATAGGGTCCTTTTTGTACCCTTTGCGTTCGGCACCCCAAAAAGAAAGATAAACGCTTTTAATTCGTTCATTATTATTGTGCATTAATATTATTATATAAACGAATTAACCAATAATAATTAAGAGAAATACTCTTTCTTTTGACATTACACAAAAGAAATCCAAGACAAATCATTAAATTTAAAGTTAAAACACAATAACTATATCTATAACTCATTATTTGGCAACTGTACAGACATCATGTTTGATCGATTGCACATAATTTATAATGATGCATGAAGATGAAGTGTTTCATAACAGATGCAGCATTCTGTTTAGTTGTTTCATTCATTCATAAATGTCGAAGCTTTAGAGAATTACGTCATACATTTGACCAAATCTGATATTCGGGTCGTTTGACAGACATCGCAACTTTATTTTGTATATATTATATTATTCTTTAACATTTCTTAACATTTTATTTATTTTTGTCGCTTATAACTAACAGAATAAATCTTTTAACTAACAAGGTAATTTTTTTTGTGAACATATTTTCTTAATTACTAGTGAAAATCTTATAACTAACATGTTTATTTTTAAAAAAATTCGTACTATTTTCATGGCTCATTTATCTTTAATTATATTATTACAGTTTTTTCTTAAATCTTATTATCTTATTCAGATCTACATGTTGCGTGCTGTGTACGTTCCCGCTTATTTGTTACTTCATCAGTTAATTTATTTCCAAATCAAATTTATCGAAGATTTTAAATAAATTAAAAAAATATATTACCTTTGAAACATTGTCTACCAGAAACAAGAACTAGAAATAACCAAGAATCCGTTAATCAATGACGTGTACGTATTTTGTCTCAAAAAAACAATTAAGTTGTTGTAATGTATGTGTATATTTACAAAGTTTTCTTTTTTTAAGTGATGACCCTCACTTCTGGGATTAAATATACAAATTTAATGTGTACCAAAATTTATGGACGATGCGAGAATCGAGCCCGCGCCTCTCAGGTTCTGTCCGAGTGCTCTTACCAATTGAGCCAACCGTCCGAGTAACGCATCGATCATAAATGTTGATATGTCTTGTTCAACTCTCAGGTTGTGGCTTCAACTACAGGATCTACTCTACAGTTGATAACCTGCTCAATTCCAATAATTGCATATTAGGAAATTGATTTGAGATGTCGCTCTTTCAAATCTAAACAGTTTGCTATTTTTAAGTGATGTTGCTCGCTTATGCGATTCATAGATTTCATATACAAATTCCAGAAAAAAAAATATCCCGTTATATTTGGCGTAATCCCAACACTTATCCCGGTGGCAATATTCACGTCAATGTAAGTTGGTACAACTCGCCCTACTTTCTCCGTCCTCCCTGCGTGACTAAGCCTACCTCTCTCTCCTATAAACTCGTTTATACCAATGAGATTGAAATACAAAATCAAATACAGTTCTTTTGACACTCACAGATATATATAAACGTGAAACTCATAATCACAAATTAAGCTTTCACGAAGGGTTCTTTTATCTTTACAATAAATTTTGAATTTGCCTTCTTGGGTTTTTTTTTAAATATATTCTCTGTCAAAATTTCAGCGGTCTTACTATTGCGGTTTATGATAATTTACAAAACAGATGGACAGACGGAAATCGAAGTTTTTGTATTAGGATCCAGTTCTCCATTATATTATTGTTATGTCGAATGTTCGCGAAAATCGATAGGTATTTACCGGCGTAAGGAAAACTTGACCTTGGATTTGCTTACAAAACATATTTTTGTTGTTGCTACCTACTACATACAATGTTCAACATCATTCTAGAATGACCTTTACTTATTCATTGATTCATTCAGAAACGAGCAATCAAGTGATTAGTCTGAGCGATACCTGTACTAGCGATATTTGTATTTATTAGTAATTAGTGTCATTGGCACATAACAAATAATATATTACCTAAGCATGAAATAAATTATTTGCGGGCGGAAATATACCGTTAGCCCTGTCACGTAACATTATGTTTGTTCTGTCTAGAATATTCTGTAGGTCTATGGCAGTTGTACCTAAGCATCGGCACTCTCGCTTCAGGCGTTACCCGGCACTCCCCTATGTTCTTTCTGCTCGTCCCCCCCACACTCCGTGTCAAATTGCCCAAATTTATGCAACTTATAGCCGTACCCTAAAACTAAATAGCACATCAAACGTCATCATTGCAAAAGGGCGCTCGTGTTTGAATAATTGTTATTTGAAAAGTGCAACCCGTGAAGTGTTTCTACGATGAATCATATTTATTGTTTTTTTATCAATGTTTTTTTAAATTGTATGTTATAAAATTGAATGGTATTAATTATTATAAATAAAATATTAATAATATTAACATTTTATTAACAATATAACAATTTTATTACTAACTGGCTGACCCAGCAAACGTTGTATTGCCGATATTAAAATCGCGATACAAAAGTAACTGTTGATCGTAGATGGGTGAAAATTTGAAGTTGTATGTATTTTTTAATGCTGACACATAATCAAACAAACTTAAAAAATAATGTCAAAAAAAAAAAAAGTTTGGCACCCTTAACATGTAGGGGGATGAAAAATAGTGAGATGTTGTCCGATTCTCAGACCTACACAATATGCACTCAAAATTTCATGAGAATCGGTCAAGCCGTTTCGAAGGAGTTTAACTACAAACATCGCGACATGAGAAGCTACACGGTTCTATGATCGATGTTTAAGTCTTAGTAATATTAATAAATGCATACTATTATTTAATATTTGTTTTATAAATGATGATCTCCAGTTATACCGCACTGCACCCTGAATGTTAGAATGCACCATGTGCTGTTAACCACAACAGTGTTTAAATTCTCTTTTGGCACTGGTGTAGTCATAGAAATCCGAATAAGAACGTATCTACTAGAAGAGACAGTCGCGTTAAACATGTCGCCACACAGGACTTACGGCCGTTCCCTATATTCAGTCTATCTCCGGTTGTGGCCTACTTGAGATAAAAATCATAACTATCGTTGACTTTTCTGTCTCAATAAACTTATCGACGGTAACTCACCCTATCTGTACACGCTGTCTGTCAATGGGATGACGTATAGCTTACCAGCGATAGAAGTTTTAATGGAAATTGCAATTCACGCGTCCCAATATAAGGTGATAAGAATGACTTATCGTAGGACAGCTTCAGATTATTGACAGATAATTACTGACAGTAGAAGGTAGTAATTTATCTCTATCTGTAGATAGTATATTGGGAACGGCCGTTATAGATCACCACGGAGTAAGTTGTATGTTATAAAATTGAATGGTATTAATTATTATAAATAAAATATTAATAATATTAACATTTTATTTTTTCACGTTAAAATAGACAGGAGGGTCTTTAAAACTGTTAGAGCTTTACAATTTTATGAATAAACGTTTATGATATTCGAATTCAAATATTTTTATTCAAAATAGGTTTTAAAATCACATATTGAACGTCAAAAACTACCACCCATTCGATATAGACTGCCTCAGGCCTGAGAAAATGTATTGATACATGTCAACGAACAGGTGACTTATAGGCAACCAAGTGGTACTGATTTACTGTTAATCTTTACGGCGGACGTGAGTCAACGTACATATCATTATATTTACCTTTCCGCATCGGACGGTGCCCACGGGCACTTGAAATTACAAACACACAGAGTTCGGCAGTGCCGCGAGGCACTCTTTTACCTTACCCAGTTTTCACCCTTATAACGTGTACAAGATGGTTTATTTTCCTACGCAATTATGAACGAGTGAAGTCCGATACACATTACGATACGTTACGATTCACCACCACCAATATTCGACGTCATAGCTTTACGGACATAGCATTTTTGTGTTAACTTGTTCCCGGGCGTCGCAGCGAGCGGTCGTTATCAAGACTGTGCACGAAGATTGTTCTTTGTGGAGATTTTGGTTTTATTTTATAATTAACATATAATGTTCATTACAAAAACATAAAACGAAATAAATAAAACATGTAATTAACATTGAAATTTCACCTTCGCACGACACGCCACAAGTTAGGATATCATCCCCACCATCTGGATGTGTGGCGATCCTTCACAGTGCGGTTTTCAAGAAGCTTTCTCCCTCGTACTACAAAGCTGTGGAATGAGCTTCCTTGTGCGGTGTTTCCGGGACAATACGACATGGGTACCTTCAAAAAAAGCGCGTACACCTTCCTTAAAGGCCGGCAACGCTCTTGTGATTCCTCTGGTGTTGCAAGAGAATGTGGGCGGCGGTGATCACTTAACACCCGGTGACCCGTACGCTCGTTTGTCCTCCTATTCCATAAAAAAAAAATTGAAAATCAACATTTATTCTAAAATATACCCATTTTTACACTTAATGTCGATTGAAAAGTCTGTGTGAAATAAAATAACACAATATGAATAATTTATACATGGTCTTATAGCTTGTTTCAATAGCTTTCAGTGACAGTCACTCAAATCACCCTAGTTATAAGCATTTTATTACTACACGTAAAATAATACGCACGGGGAGAACGCTGCGCGAGCGCCGAACGCATGCCGAACTTAGGCGAACATTTTGCGGCGGAAAGCGCCGATGTGGAAAGGTTTAACTGCGGAAACTTCCACAACCTACAACTATAACAATCAAAATATTACATTCCATCGGGACTTTATTAACTAAACTGCTGTTTTTTAAATAAATAAATTAATATATTTCAATCTGAGATTCTTAATTAAATTCATATTGGCGTCATTTTGCATACCATTCCTGCACAAGTAGATACCTGAATATCCGTAGCGTTGCAAGCGTACACAGCAATGTATAGGCGACAGTCAAGAAATTATCACTTAATATACTATGGTAGTTTTTAACGTTCAATAAGTGATTTAATAACTTATTTAGACTAAAAATGTCGGAATTTGTCTTTTAAAAACATTCCTATTACCTTTTTTCAGATTTCTTGAGTGCACCACTATTATGCTGCATAAAAACACCGGCAACTTTCCTCTGATTTCTCATTTGATCCTTCATTTGATTCCTCTGGTGTTGAAACAGAATGTGGGCGGCGGTGATCACTTAACACCCGGATCCGTACGCTCGTTTGTCCTCCTTTTCCATACAAAAATAGGTAAGGTGGTGACCGTATTACCCCAGACGGCTATCAACTAATGATTACTTGGTCGTTTGTGTAACATGTCATTACTAATGATACCCTGATCACTTGTCCACATTTTGAGGTAGATGAAGTGTAGTTACGTGTATTTTTTTAAATTTACAAATAACTTATCAGTAGGAGCATGTCTAAAGCCGGGGCTTGACCGAGTCGTGACCAAGATGAGCTGACATAGTTTAAGGAAGCGAAAAATAGCTTAATTGAAAATAATGAGCTAGGTTCGACCTAAAAATAGTTGCCAGCGATGTTAGTGTTGTGACGCCTTCTATACAGAACGGTTCTGTTAAAATCTATGAAGACTCGATCTGAGAAGATGATTTTAAGATTTATTACCTGGTACCTACCATAAGAGCGGCGCACCTGAAGAACACCGACGCCTCGCTCCGCTCGAATATAGTAATGCCACATCAAGGCTCTTGCCACCTATTTAAGCTCTTTCAGCCCGCTCCGCTACTCATTCGCGGTTGAACCTCAACTATGGAAATTATCGTTGCGAGTTAAACGGACTCATTAATGATCTCGCTCATTTCGCGGTCGAGCTCCGGCTTAAGCATTATTGTAGCGGTTCGAAGGGTGCCGCAGTGAAGCTACTGGGCTAATAAGATAACTTATGCGTCGAGCGCAATTGCGATCTGTGATGCCGTTCTGAACGTGAGGTTCAATCAAGAGTCCACGCAGCACTGTAATGGGCAGGGCCATGAGTAACAAACTAACCATTGCATGAAACTCTGGCTAGTCTCGTCACTATCTCATAAGGAAAACACATTGCAGAGTTTTATATGTTCACTGAAAGATACAAAAAAGTGGGAAAGCGTAACCTAACCATTGCGTGAATGTTTGGGTAGTCTCATCACTATCTCATAAGGAAAATACATTACAGAGTTTTATATGTTCACTGAAAGACACAAAAAAGTGGGAAAGCGTAACCTAACCATTGCGTGAATGTTTGGGTAGTCTCATCACTATCTCATAAGGAAAACATATTGTAGAGTTTTATATGTTCACTGAAAAACACAAAAAAGTGGGAAAGCGTAACCTAACCATTGCGTGAATGTTTGGGTAGTCTCGTCACTATCTCAAGGAAAACACATTGCAGAGTTTTATATGTTCACTGAAAGATACAAAAAAGGGGGAAAGCGTAACGCAAATAACACTACCTACCTTTGTATCTTCAATCACTTGATAACAACAGACTAGCTCCAGTAATGTATACTGATCAGATTGAAGCAAATTTTATTCAAAATAAGTTTTATTTAAGCATCCGGACGGCGGCAGCAAACAATGAAGAAACCCATGATGATGAAAGGTGAAAGAATACATGTAGTAAAAGCTACGAGAATGTACAAACAATACTGGTTACATTTCCGCGATGGATAGCTAGGCTGATCCATTGGACGAAATTTGATAGATTGAGACATAGATTAATGCTAACCTAAACACAAATCAAATTTCACTATTAAATTGTATAAATAAAGATCCTGGTATGTACTTGTATTCGTAACAATAATCGCCCTACAAGTCCAAATTTGATGGCTCCGTAATGACAGGAAAAAGTGCAAGATGCGATCGTCCCCACAATAAACTAAATCTATTGCTCGATGAAACAACATAACATATTACTGGCCGACGGCGCACAAAAAGCAATGAAAGCGTTTTCACATGAGCAGTTTTCATTCTATAACTCCCCTTTGTTCCCTGAGGAATGCCAAATAGTATCAGTAGATACGTAACCAAACCCTCTCGTAGCCGTGGGGAGGGCCACCACGAAATTGTTTCTCGTTCACCCTCGCATAGCCTCAAACCAAATTGTTTTTTCACGTTAAAATAGACAGGAGGGTCTTTAAAACTGTTAGAGCTTTACAATTTTATGAATAAACGTTTATGATATTCGAATTCAAATATTTTTATTCAAAATAGGTTTTAAAATCACTTATTGAACGTCAAAAACTACCACCCATTCGATATAGACTGCCTCAGGCCTGAGAAAATGGGCGCAAGAAACTCAGCGGGCTTTTTTTTTATAAAAATATGGATTACAATGTTATATCGTAAAATAAACATTTATAATTAAAGAGCCTGAGGGTGGCCGTTTCATTCCCAGTCTGCGGTATCATTAAGAAAATCATTTATGGTATAATAACCTTTCCCACACAAACCTTTTTTAACAATTCTCTTAAATTTCGTAACACATTGCTTACGTAATTTTTTCTACATCGCCCAATAAAAGACTTACTAACTCGACTTAACAAGTTTATGTTTGTTCCTCGTGTTATCATGATGTTATTAACAGTTTCTAGCAAATTCCTAAATGTGGTTATGAACCTATTATTAGAACATTATAAAGAATCTATTGAGATGCAACACTCAAAATGTTTTATTTTTTTTTTTAATTTTTCTCTTAATGATTCTTTAAACATTTTAGGATAGACATTGAAATGAAATATTATACGATATAGGAGATCTATTGTTTTAAAATTCTCGCAATTAAACATATACTTACACAAAAGTACCCAAATTATATATTACTTTGGCATTTAAAATGTCTCTATTGTAATGTAAATAATATCTATATGTCATAATGTCTATTTCATATTTTCTAGAAAATTATGTTTATGTACTTAGGTATCAAGATTGTTTCTTTTTTAACCTTGTAAAGCCCAAGTGTCCTCAGCATTAATTTAAACAAATATGAAGGTAGTTCATTAATCACGGAGCTGCGATGAAATGGTATGTTTTAATAATTACTTACATGTCGAACGTGTAAATAAAATAAATAAATATATCAAAATCACATATAAATAAATCACAAGTTTAAAAAAAAAGAGATAGTAAATAATTTACACCTTTGCTCATTCAGTTTATCTAGAACTTCAAAAACTCAAAATATTTATAGAAAAGGTTCTATACACACCGAAGAAAAATAATTAACTGACGATAACTAAAAAAAATATCAAGAGCAAGGATACACAGCATTCTCAAGTTATTTCTGTTAGTGCAAGCAAGCAACGATTGCTGGTCCATGCGTCAACTCGTTAAGGGGTGCTGCTTGGGTGTGTTCGACCTGCCAGTGAAACAGATGTTTGTAAAAATAAAAAATAACCTCAACGTATGAAGGGTACATTTGTGCCACCTCATTTAAGTATAGGTAGCAATTCTCTAAGTGGCGAACAAGCATGATTTGTGTTTCGGTTTGTCGGGCGCCGTAGCTAGTGAAATTACTGATCTAATGAAACTGTTACCTTATGTCTCAAAGTGACGAGCGAAATCGCAATGCAGTCGATGTCAGCCTAGGTAGCTTTGTAACTACATACATAGTTATAGGTGAGATGTGCTTGAGTCGTGAGGAGGCGAGAGCGGGTCGCGGCAGAAGGACACCGATTCCAAAAATAAAAATACTTGTAACTAGAATTAGATGGTATAAAAATAAGCTTTTATTTTTATACTTTTTAGTGCATATTATCTGCTGTTTTGGAATAGTATTTCTAAAGTCAGATGATTTTTTGTTATTTTTTAAGGTCTAAATATTATAAGTATTGTCATCGGTTATTAATGCCATCTTATGTCTCAAAGTGACGAGCGAAATCGCAATCCCGTTCAAATTTTGGGTTTTTCAAGAATCCTGAGCGACACTCAACACTGCATTGGAAAGGGCTGACTTACCATAGGGGGAATATCTTGCCCATATCAGTATTTCTAATAAAACTTGCACCACTAAAATAAGTTATCACGTATTCTTGATATAATAAATCTCGCAAAATTTACCGTAAGAATGCTTCGCTACAAAGTAAACAGTAAAGTATAACTTAAGTTTTCTTAATAGTTCAGAGAAATGCACTTTCCTGGTATAGCCTAATTAAGTACCTAATAAAGGTGAGTTTTGTCTCCAACATAATAATTAAATAAAGCTGAGAATACAAAAGTCATTTTAACGCACGTCTTACAAAATTAGAGTAAGGAGTTTTAAGGAGGCAACGTGTACGCAGTTGAATAGTAATAATTAGTCATTTATAACTACTACATAACATTATTAGTGCAAGCATTTATATGATGAATATGGATGTTTAAATGTATTTATGTATGTTTATATGAATTTATGTATGTTTAAGTAAGTATTATGTATTAAATATATCATTGTCTTGTAACCCATAACACAGGCTATATATGCTTAACTTGGGGCAAGATAATTTGTGTGAAAAGTGTGTCAATATTATTATACAGAATTACTTACAAAGTTATTTTTTAAAATTACAAGAATTAACTCACAATTTGAATGCAGGTAGTAGTTACCTCTTGAGGGCCGTTTATTTGGCTACGTCACGGTATTTTTTTTTTTTATGAAAACAAGGGACTCTACGAGCGGGACGTTCAGCTGATGGTAATTGATGCGCCCTGCCCATTACAATGCAGTACCGCTCAGGATTCTTGAAAAACCCCAAAAATTTTGAGCGGCACTACAACTGCGCTCGTCACCTTTAGTCATGTTACGTCAGCCCAGTAATTTCACTAGCTACGGCGTCCTTCAGACTGTAACACAGTAATGTCTACACATTACTGCTTCACGACAGAAATAGGCGCAACCTGTGCAAAGGAGCCTCCCACTGGTAAAATATAAGGCAAAAGGTATATTATAATATAACAAAAAAATATTTTTGCTACTAGTAACCTAAAAAAAGTAACGTGAAATAAATAACAAAATCTTATAAACTTATATGTTAACTAGTTTAATTTACTAAGGATGAATTTTTCTGTAGTTAATTGTATTTACGTAGATATCGAGCGTTATATTTACACAAATAAAATTTGAAAAACAAAATTTTATGAACGATGCGGGATTGAACCCACGACCTCCGGCGTTCCGTGCCGGTGCTCTTACCAACTGGGCTAACCGTTCGATTACCGCCTCGTTATAAAATTCTGTTTGTTTTGTTCAAGTCTCAGGTTGTGGCTTCATCTACAGGATCTACTTTACAGTTGATAACCTGCTCAACCCCCATATTTGCATATTAGGAAACTGACTTGAGATATCGCTCTTGTAAATCTAAACAATATGTTATGTTTTTAAAGTGATATCCCTCACTTCTAGGATTAATACACAAATAAAATTTGAAAAACAAAATTTTATGAACGATGCGGGATTCGAACCCTATACATCGGTTATATACGTCTAGATAGTCTATTACTGTTAGACAACCGATAAAAACAGGCCTAGAATATAAGTTTAGTGTGACAAGCTATGTCTTACACTCGCGTTTTGTATGACACTTTGTGATAGTGTGCGTGAATTGCTCAAGGCTAGTTCTAAAGTCTATTTTTTTCGACGGTTTCACAGCTTCATTCGTAGGTCTGAAAATCGGCCAACATCTATTTTTCATGCCCCTAAATGATAATGGTAACCTACGCCTAAATATTTTTTTGACAATTTTCTATGTTTTCATGATTCAGTATTGAAAAATACATACCTAAAACTTAAAATTTTCGCCCTTCTTCGATCTACAGCTATTTTTGTATCACGATTATTATATTATTATGTTCCATACACAGATCCGCAATTGGGTTGCAAGACGGCAATCGAATACATTAAATGTAGTATGATATTTCTATGTATCTACGATATATTTGTTATATGTTTTATACTTTTTATATTTAATTACTTTCTATGGCAATGCAACGTTTGCTGGGTCTGCTAGTCTAATATATAAAATTATCATGTCGCGGTGTTTGTAGTTAAACTCCTTCTAAACGGATTGACCGATTCTCATGAAATTTTGAGTGCATATTGGGTAGGTCTGAGAATCGGACAACATCTATTTTTCATCCCCCTAAATGTTAAGGGTGGTCCAAGACAATTATAATTTGTTGACATTTTTTTTTATTTGATTATGAGTCAGCATTAAAAAATACACACAACTTTAAATTTTCACCCATCTACGATCAACAGTTACTTTTGTATCGCGATTTTAATATCGATAATACAACGTTTGCTGGGTCTGCTAGTAGTCTTTAATTCAATTAATTATTTAATTTTTTTTCTTCTTTATCTACACCCATGCTTTAAATCCTCTATTAAAGATTCTGAAACAGTTAGCTTATTACCAACATTAAAACACCCAATATCGTAATAACCCAATGTTGTAATGTTGTACTGAATTTCATAACAACACTCATTGTTTTTTTTTTCGATCCCTTCATTCACAAAGAGTTTCAACAAACAGCCACATTCTTATTGCTCGATGCGTGGTATCTGTATGAATTTCAAAAAAAGAACATTTTCGTTTACGCTTTCCACGCTACCAGAACATGGCGCGCCGTAAAAAAAAAGTAGGTTATTCGAAACCCCGCCATTTTTCTTGAAAAAATGAGCGATTCATGTTTTGACAGCACACCGCCGGATATTTTAAACACTGCAAAATAACATAATATTCAAATGAATTTTAATAATTGCACTATACAAAATGTAAATTACTACTAAAATTAATAATTCTTTCATTAATACTTAGTTTATTTGTATATAATCAGTAAGGGAGGATATTAGGTTACTACTAGGGCTGGCTGTTTTAATGTTAGCAGTAAGCTAACTATTTCAGAATCTTTTAGAGGATTCATATTCTGGGTGTAGATAAAGTCTTGTTTGCAACTGTTGATAATTAGGTATTAAAACACTCATGTGATACTATTATCACACGAGGCGAAAGTGTTTTAATACCCCTTAATACACAACAGTTGCATAAATAACTATTAAAGCAAGTTGAGAGATTTAAAAAGCATCGGCGGCGCAATAGAACCGTTATGCCTCACCACGATGCCCTCATTTCAATTCTCGCTAGACTTATAAGAATGTGTTTTCGGGTTTTCGGTTTAAGAATTCATATAATATGTAAGGGAACCTGTTGTTTTTTTAAACCAGCCTTGGCACTAACTGTACCTAGGCCATGGTTTCAAAAATTTCTGCGATGTTAAATTCTATTGTCAAGTGTATTCTGTACGTAACTACTGATAATTCAATTTGAAGGTAGTCACTTACCGCCATTAAGCCGGTGTTTGGTGTTATCGACGTTAAAAAGTTTTTTTTGGCAAGAAAGTAAGTATTTTTAATATGGTTTGAAGTCTGATAGTTTTAAACGTTTTATAATAGTCAGTTAACTTTTATATTTTTTTTCTTTTTAACTTTATTTTAAATTTAATAAGTACACTTTTAACTTATTAATATATCTTGCCAAACTTTAACAGTTTGTTGGCAAGTTAATGCGCTTAAAAACATTTAATTATGTGTACATACTTAACTACTACTTACTTTAATCTAAACTGTTAGGACTTACAACTAAACATTATTAGAATTATTAAAATTAGATAAAAGAAAACATTTACTTAATCTATATACTATATTAGCATATAGCATTGTTGAATAACATTGAACAACATTCAGTGAGAGTTATTCAATGCTATTCAACAGCGCATTTTTCATCTTAAATTTAACTGCATTTTTATTTAGTTTGGGAACACTCCTCAGCCACGCTATCTCGTTGTATATGACTGGCACCACATATTCATTCAATCCTTTGCCGTAGTAATTTTTAATCTTCGGAAACATTAACTTTCCCTCCCTTACGCTTCTGGAGTTATATTTATTTTTATAGGAACTTTCAAACTATCGTTAAAATGAAAATCTATTGCTATTTGGAATTTGGTTTTTAAATCAACAGGTAGTATGTTAGTTAGTGAATATAGTTTTCGATAATCACCTTTACAATTATTTTTATCTTTTTTGCTTACCAAATATTTTATAAATCTGGTTTGCAAGATATATACCTCTTTAGTATATGTATTGTAGGTACGACCATACACACCAACAGCGTAGTTGATAAGCGAATCAACTAACGCATAGCACACGGTGCGAAGTGTTTGTTTATTAGTTACATACCTTAGCTGATAAAATTTGCTTAAAATAGCTCTCAATTTTATGCATAACGCGTCAATATGTAATTTTAAATTATAGTTCTTATCAACTACTTATCCTAAATATTTGTATTTTTCTACATATTCTATTGCGGAACAGTTTTTTTTAGTTTACATTTTTTGCATTTCTGTTGTAGGTAGAAAAAATATGCAAACACGATTTTTCTAGATTCAATATGATGCTGTTGTCATGCGCCCATTTTATAATATTTTCGAAATCGTCTTGAATTGCTATTTGTGCACTTTCTATGTTTTCAGACGCATATAATAGGCACATGTCATCAGCATACATATAAATATTACATTTTTGCACGATGTTAACTACACTGTTGACAAGCATTGCCCCTAGGGTCACCTTAGCCTCTTCACCAGTGGTTCCATTTATCATCGTGTTTACTGTCCGATTAGAGAGGTAGTTTCTGAACAACTGATTCATTTTACCCCCCACTTCGCATTCTTCCATGGCTTGCAGCAACACATCATGGTCTAAAGTTTCAAATGCCTTTTTGTAGTCTAGAAAGAGAGCTATTACCTGCTTTCCACTATTTAGACTATCATTTATAAAGTTGGAAAAGTTGTTAAGCGCTGTTTGAGTGCTGCGCCCCTGTCTGAAGCCGTGCTGGTGAGGTGTCAACATACTGATTTTTTCTAAAAAAGAGCAAACTTGTCCTACAATTATTTTTTCATCAATCTTATTTATCACTGATAATATTGCTATTGGTCTATAATTAGTATATTCGTAATGGCTACCACTTTTATAAACAGGTCTAATTAATGCACTTTTTAATATATTCGGATCCAGTGACAACACTAATATTTATAAAATGCGCTAAAACTGGACTAATCTTTTCGTTTATAAATTTTAAGTCTTTAACTCTTATCTTATCTATACCAGGAGATTTTTCAATATTAAGTCTGTTGATTATTTTATAAATATCCCTCGATGAGGGTTTAGCAAATCTGAAGGATACATTATTTAGGTTTACATATGTCGTTCGGTCTAACAATTTCATATTACTAACATGTTTTAAATCTATGATTTCTTTCGTAAAACTTCTTGAAAATTCATCACAAATATTTATCAAATTATTGGTTTTTCCTATGTACTTCATAATTACACTATCTATATTAGGTTTCACCCTTCCTATCCAGCTATTAATATTCCTCCATATTTTCCTATAATCTCCTTTACATAATTCTATTTGACTTTGCCTATATTTATTTTCAGCAGCATTTATTTCTTTATTTATGAATTTTGTGTACTGTAATCGTTTGTTAATATTATTATAGGACGCTTTCCACGCGCGAAATAAAGCATCTCGTTTTAGAAGCATGCAGTATAAATCTTTGGTAACCCACGGTTGAGTTTTTCGCTTCTGTTTTACTATAATTTCATTTTGAGATTCCAAATAAATACTGTTAAAAATAGAATAAATGTTATTATATAAAATTAGTGGACACGTAATTAGTAAAAGTTTATGCTAATCGTATTTATCTAGTCTATCTGCGATAAGATTCTCATCATATAAAACTTTGCATGCGTATTCACCTTCACAGCTGTTGCTTTGCGGAATGTTCATAGCAATACCTACAGCGTAGTGGTCCGATATATTACATTCTAATACGAACGCCTCACACGTCTCCTGTCTCGTTCGCACGCACACGTGCTCAATGCATGACGTATCCAGCTGGCCATTCACGATCTCCTCTCGTGTTGCCTCCGAACTCGGTATTGCGTTTATTAGGCCTAGTTCGGCTAAGGCAGTTGTGTACTTGTTTGTTAATGAGTCATTTTTATTTGTATATATATTGATGTTTGTGTCACCAATTACAATTATCTCATCACTCTTAGGCAGGTTTCGCAATAAAATATCCAGCTGTGTCACAAAACTTGCTTTGTTTTTTCTAGGGGGTCTGTATACCGCGAAGATATGTAGTGGTTTTTTACCTATAAATAATTTCCCATATATACATTCGGCTGCTGTGCATTGCATGTTCTTAAATTCTATATTTAATTTACTCCTGGCGTAAATTATAATTCCTCCTCCTTTTTTACTTTCTCTGGTGTAGGAGAATTTATTATCATAACCTGGTATTGCATATAAATCTATCTCTTCTTGTTTTATATTTATTTCTGTTAATATTAATACATGTATATAATTCAGGCTTTTGTTTAGCATAACCAATAGCTCATTAAAATGTTTCTTTAACGATCGTATGTTCAAGTGAAATATATTAATGCCATTGACGTTTTTTTGGAGTGATTTACATAATTCATTTGATTCTAAATATCTATTAAATTTTATATTTGTATATTCGCAATTATAGTCGAATTTTATTGAATTTTTTACTTAGTTGTAATTGGACTTTGCTTATGAAATATAATAAGAATATAATAAAAGCATTAGTTTGATATATTTTTGAGAGTTTCAATATCTTTCTCACTTCTTACTCTTAGTATTTTCTTATCATTTTCCTTTCTCACCAATATTTTGGAGTTTTGTACCCAGATATATTTATACTTCGATTTTAATTCGGTTTTTGCTTTCCAGAACAACTGACGTTTGTATTTAGGCAGGTCTTCTTGTATATAAATTCTTTCTTGGTTATTGTTGTTATATAATTGTCCATTAGTAACAATAATTTTCAACATCACAATTAAAGAAGATTTCTCCAAAGAAGTATAACTTAAAAGGAAGGAACTCATGCGCCAACTATTACAAGAGAGGGAGAAAGGCAAGATTGCCTACTTAGTGAAAGATAAACTGATAACAAAAGATCCAAAAGAAACCAACCTTATCAAAAGGAAAAGAGATCCAAAAGAGTCACCTAACGAAAAAACGACCACCAACAGATCCGCTATTAAGAAAACAAACACGAACAACATTTTCGATTACGTAACTCGATCACGATCTTTGTCTTGTTCAGAATCAAAAAACTAAACGGCATTGGCATCCGGAATAAGAACATAATAACAAGCAAACAGACTCCCAAAAAAGGAATCAGCACCCCAATCCGGCTGGTCACCGTGGGGGAAGATGACCACCACCCTCCAGCCAAATACAACAACAACATAAGATCAAATCAAAGTACACTAAAAATTTGCACTTTTAATGTAAAATCTTTAGTATCGTTAGAAAGATATATTGAATTAACTCTTGCTCTCAAAAATATCAACTTTGACATAATAGGCCTATCAGAAGTCAGACGAGCAGGCCTAAGCATAGAAGAATACCAGGACTATGTGTTATGTTATATAGGGAAAACAAAAGGTACACATGTAGTAGGATTCCTCGTTAAAAAGGAGCACAAAAACAAAATAACTAAATTCATGGGAATCTCTGAAAGAGTAGCACACTTACAACTGGAATTTGATAACTTTCCAATCTCTCTGATACAGGCTTATGCGCCAACAGAGAAAGCAAACGAGGACGAGATTAGTCAATTTTACGAAGATCTATATCAAGCTCACTCCCAAATAGATGGCAAAGTTCTGGTAATCGGAGACTTTAACGCAAAAATTGGCCGACAACAAAAATCTGACAACAACCAAATCTTAGGTCGATTTAGTCACGGTGAAAGAAACAAAAGAGGCGAGCGGCTAATAGAAGTAGTAGGGATTCGCCGGTTCTGGCTCACAGTAGTAGGGATTCGCCGGTTCTGGCTCCTCGATTCTGGCTCACTTGCTCGTGATGCCTACTAAAAAAAAAAAAAAAGAAGTTTGGTGTCAAACTGGGGGTTTTGATGTATTTCCGAGCGATTGCGCTGATCCGTTTTTCGATATCTCTTATAGTTTCAAAGTTAGCTTTTTAAATTAAACAGATCCATAATCATTAATAATCACTGGTCATTTAGCTAATGATTGGTGAGCGACTCAATGTCTAAATTTCCATGAACGTGATACAGGTAATTTACTAATTACCTCTATCACATTCGTTACTACGATTAAAAAGACAGTTTCTGTATTTATTATTTATTTTTAAAACATGATTTAAATAAAGTATATAATAAAACATCATTGCAGATTGTATCATTTTCAAAATATTTGATGAAATCATTCAAACTCTTCTTATTAAACTTAAAGTATAGATACATTATGCAGTACTCGCCACACACTGCGGTATATTCATTCTGTACTCTTGCAGTATTGTAGTTATACATTCTGCAATTCCTTTGTAAAAACATCAGCTGGAATCCCTGAGGTGGACGACCATATGAATCGAAGTATTGTCCAATACCCTGCTCATCAATGTGTATTGCAACCCAGTGAGTGCCTGGCTTATTATCACTATCTAAATTGCTGACAATATAACAGGGCGTTACAACATATATCGGCAATCGGTTTGCCGCGTAAACATTATTTTTAATACTGGGATCGATTTTGTTCAAATAATTCTGTATCTCGATTGTATTCATATTAGTTGAGAACAGGGTCTTGTCAGTTGCGATGATTGAATAGTTATGTGGATCATAATAACATAAGCACTCAATAAATAAGGCTTTAATGTATCTTATTCATGTATTTAAAACTTATATGGTTACAATAAAACAAAATATCATTACAAGCGATTCAAATATAAATCTATGAACATTTGATGAAATTATATTTTCATCAATTTTATTATAATATAAAAGCTGATTGAAAACGAACTTTGTACCTACATACTTACGTAGTCATTAGTACAATCTGGAAATGTTGACTCCATTAAACTATCAATAATTGAACTTATCATTTAAGTGCCATTATGTTTCATCACAATATTTAAAAACCAGTACTAATCATAAACAAATTTACTTTTACGATATTTTAGTATAAAATGCTAGAACTGTTCAGAAAAATAATCATTGAAGTGGCGTATTCAGTCAAATTATTATATATTTTGTGTCTTGTGTAATTGTTGAGTGATTTGCTGCAATGGAGGTAAGTTTTATCTATTATTCACTTTGAAATTAAAAAGTTATATCATTTGTTATATTAAGATATGTATGTATAATACTATTCTAAAGCAGTCTTATTGTTGTTGTAGAATGCATTCAACCCAACAATGGAAGAAACTACATATAAAACATTTTACTATCCATTATCTGAAGATAGTCAGGATTCATTAAAAGTTCCTCAACTTAAATCCTTGAAGAGGGCCAGCTCAAATGAAAATATAGATGCATTATTCGAAGTGAAAAAAACAAAACAAAAGAAAATATCATCATCAATATCCAGAGCACATGAGAATGGAAGTATTTACATTACAACTAATGCAGATGACGGAAGAAATGCATCACATTTGGTTAAAATAGAAATCTATGATCTCAATAAAATAAAAAACACGCCTGCACAAGAACAATGGAAATACGCTGATTATAGATTAAAATATTATACAATCGACAATAATGAAAGTTATAAGGACATAAAAAAGATTTTATACAATGTTACGAAGAAAATTTTAGAAACAGAAAATTATAAGAAATATAATTTTAACAATAAGTAGGTAGCTATGAAGAAATACATAAATATTAGTTCAGTTTAGTTATTAGTTTATTTATTCTCTTATACAAATAATATTATTATATTCTCATCATTTGGAAAATTAAACATAACGATATGGAACTCTGCTTTGTATGTAATGAGGTTGAAAAAATGATCAAGTGAGTTATTTTCTTTGTAAATTATTTAGTATTATATTATTGATGAAATGTGGCTAATATCATTCACTTATGTTGTAGTCAACCTGTTCTACAAAGTGGAGGAGGTTTTAAGAGAAGAAGTGCAGTATTACAAGGCAGTGAAGACAATGATACAAGTACAAAGAGAGGAAGACAAGGGGAACCATCCACATCATCGGGGCTCACCAGTGTGAACGATGAAATGGTGAACTGTTCTTTATGTCAAATCTTAATACGGAAAAGATATTATGCAAATCATCTTAGAAGTAACCTCCATAAGAATAACGTAATGCAATTACATAGTACTTTAAAAAATGTCACAGTACACGAATCGGCTTTTGGTAATAGAATTATCTCATATAAAATAAAGAGTAAATCCAACCAATTACAAACATTCGAAACACCAGAAATGTTTTTGAATTCTATTAAAAATGAAATTATTTCACTATTTGAGGAATCTGTTCGATTGCTTACAATTTTTAAAGTTAATTTTATTCTGCACGCTAATTTTGTTCAAGAAACAAAAAATATTTCTAATGAATTTGAATTTCAAACATGTAGTTATACTGTAATGCAGGGTGAGGATTTAAATTTTTTCTTTTCGTCCTTATGTGATATGTTGATGACTAAAATTAGCACATTTGAGAAAAAAGATAGTGGTTGGAGTCTTAAGAAAATAAATGCATTAGACATGAATATAAACAAATTCAATCCATTACGTGGAAAATCATATATTGAATTACCTAAAGAAATCAAATTAAAAAAAAGTGTTATAAATGTACAAAACTCGGATGATTTATGCTTTAAATGGGCTTTGCTTTCTGCATTATATCCAGTTACTAAGAACTCTCAGAGAGTTTCATCTTACAGTAAATATTCAAATAAATTAAATTTTGACGGAGTTACGTTTCCTGTTAAAATGACAGATATACAGAAAGTAGAAAGGTTAAATAATTTAAGTGTAAATGTTTTTGGTCTTGAATACAATTGTAAAAAGAAAGTACATGAATTAGTTGGTCCATTGTATTTAACAAAATCACGGAAAATTGTTCATATCAATTTATTATTTATTTCGCACGGAACAATTAATCATTTTTGCTACATTAAAAACCTATCGCGTTTAGTAAGTGGTCAAATTTCAAACCATGAACATGCAATCTACATCTGTGACGGTTGTCTTTTACACTTCTCAACAAATGATAAGTTATCAGCTCATCAATTGAATGATTGTTGTCATATTAAAGTGGAATTGCCTAATACAGAAAAAACTTTAAAAGATTGGTTTGAACAACCAATTTCAAACAATGTCTTAAAATTTGATAAATTTAATAAGATGTTACAAATACCCTTTGTTATATACGCGGATTTTGAAGCTTTCCTTAATCCAATTCAGACATGCTTTAACGATCCATCAAAACCTTATACAACTAATGTTCACAAACACGAAGTTTATAGTTTTGGGTACTATATTAAATGTTCATATGATGATAGTTTATCAAAATATGAAACATATAGTGGTCCTCATTGTACTCATGTCTTTATGAATCAGTTGTATAAAGATTTAGAAGTGATTTGCACAAAAAATTATTTTGTCATAAGTCCAAAACCTTTGACTTCCAATGATAATGAAATTATTTCACAATGTAAAGACTGCTTTATATGTCAATCTAATTTAAATGGTGAATGTGCATTATACTTTGACTCGCATACAGGAAATTTTAGAGGAGTTGCACACGAGGTATGTAAGACAAAGTTTAGAATCCCCTATCACATTCCAGTTTTTTTACACAATCTTAGTCAATATGACTCTCATTTTATTGTTCATGCATTAAATTCTATTGAAGGGGAAATTGATATTATTCCACAAACGAAAGAAAAGTACATTTCTTTCACAAAAACGATAAAATTAAATAATCATAAAATTCAATTGAGATTCGTTGATTCGTTTAAATTTTTACCTTGTAGTTTAGACAAACTTGTTCAAAATTTGAAGGAAGAACAATTTCAAACATTAAAATATAATTTTCCAAATAATAATGATTTTTTACGTCTTAGAAAAAAAGGAATTTATCCATATGAATTTATGTCATCACATGATTCCTTAAAACTTTCAGCACTCCCTAGTCGCGATAAATTTTACAATACATTAACCGACACACATATTTCCGATGAAGATTATGAACATGCCAAGGATGTTTGGCAACACTTTCATTGTCAAAATATGTCAGATTATTCTGATTTATATCTTAAAACCGATGTTTTACTTTTAACAGATGTGTTTGAAAATTTCCGAGCCTTATGTTTGCAAACATATGGTCTAGATCCAGCTCATTATTATACAGCACCTGGGTTAAGTTGGGATGCTATGTTAAAATGCACAAAAATTAAATTAGAATTACTTCAAGACTTTGAACAAATAGCTTTTATTAGATCGGGCATTCGAGGAGGTGTATCTCAATGTAGCAATCGTTATGCCAAAGCTAATAACAAATATATGCGAGAATATGATAAAGACACACCAAACTCATTTTTAGCTTATCTTGATGCTAATAACCTTTACGGATGGGCCATGTCTCAATTCCTTCCTACAGGAGGTTTTGAGTGGGTAGATGTCACAACTAATTTTGATGTCCCTGATGATTATGAATATGGTTTTATTTTGGAAGTAGATCTAGAATATCCTATTGAACTGCATGATTTACATTCTGACCTACCCTTATGTCCCGAGAATATATGTATTGGTAATACAAAAGACATAAAATTAGTTCCAAACCTTCGTAATAAAATTAAATATGTGATTCACTACAGAAATTTAAAGCAATGTCTGACAATGGGTTTAAAATTACAAAAAATTCATAGAATTTTAAAATTCAAACAATGCGCATGGTTACAATATTATATAGATTTAAATACAAGCATGCGTAAACTAGCCACATCTGATTTCGAAAAAGATTTTTATAAATTAATGAATAACTCAGTGTTTGGAAAAACAATGGAAAATATCGAAAAAAGAGTAAATGTAAAATTATTGAGTCATTGGGAAAATCAGGGTAAAATTCTAGGCGCACAAGATTTAATTGCTAAGCCAGAATTCCATAGTTTATCTATTTTTAATGAAAATTTGGTTGCAGTTCAATTACGAAAGACGAAATTGTTCCATAATAAACCGATTTATTTGGGATTTTGTATATTGGATATTTCTAAAACTCTAATGTACGACTTTCACTATAACTATATGTTTAAAAAGTTTCAAAACAAATTAAAATTATTGTACACAGATACTGATAGTTTAATATATCAAATTTTTACAGATGATTTTTACAGAGATATAAAACCTGATTTACATTTGCGTTTCGATACCTCTGACTATACAGAAAAAAATATATTTGGCTATCCAAAACTCAATAAAAAGAAGTTAGGCTACTTTAAAGATGAAAACAATGGTAACATATTTAATGAATTTGTAGGACTTAGATCTAAAATGTATGCATTAGATGTTGAGGGAAAATTCACAGCTAAAGCTAAGGGGGTTAATAAAAGTGTTACTAAGAATATGAAAATGGAAAATTATAAGACTTGCTTATTTGAAAATAAGAACGAATATTGTTCAATGCTTAGATTTAAGTCAATAAAGCATAATATTTTTACTCAAAGAATAAATAAATCTAGTCTGTCATTTAATGATACCAAACGGTACATTTTACCAAATAATATTGATACCTTAGCTTGGGGTCATCATAAAATAGAATAAATATTATATTAAATTTTAAGAATAAATTATTATAGTTTTAAAAAACCAAATGAGAGATTATTGTATTTAGATGTATAAGTTGCGGAGTAAAACATGATGTACTGTATATTGTTTCAATTATAGATTTTTCTGTTTAAATAAATGGTGGTTTAATAACAGATTGTTTCATTACTATACTAAACCTTAACACACATAGACGTAGTAGATAATGCATCATTTCAATCATCCATTCACTGCAATAGTTGCTGGTCCAAGTGGATGTGGAAAATCAGTTTTCGTAAATAATTTTATAAAATTTTTGAATGATATCTGTGATGCAAATTTTACCCAAATCACCTGGTGCTTTGATGAAATGCAGCCTTTATATAATCTCAACCACATTAATTATCTTCAAGGTTTACCTGATTTATCTATGTTTGACGGAAAAAATCCTCAACTTGTAATAATTGATGACCTGATGAGGGAATCAGATGGTCGTATTGTTGATATATTCACGAAAGGAAGTCATCATAGAAACTTAAGTGTGTTTTATTTATCTCAAAATTTGTTTCATCAAGGTAAAGGACAAAGAGATATATCACTCAACTCAAGTTATATAATATATTTCAAAAATCCTCGAGATAAAACCCAAATTCGATACTTATCTCGTCAAGTATTCCCTGAAAATCCGAAATATTTGGAAGATTCTTACAGAGATGCTACCAATGAAGCTCATGGTTATTTAATGATTGATTTGAAACAAGAAACAAATGAATTGTGTCGCGTTAAGACAAAGATATTTCCATCCGATGGATATTGCACTGTTTATGTACCCACAAAAGGGTTTAAATATGGTAAGAATCAAGAAATTTCGATCATTTATAAATGATGCATAGACGTTTAAAGACGCATAAAGATTTGTTAATTGCTCTACATAAACTGAAGCCAAAATATCAAAAAGCTTTATTAAAATCATGTAATAAAACAGAAATAAATTACATTTGTGAATGTATTCATAACGTACTGCGGGGTAACGTTGAATTGGCCGAGAAAGAAAAATCTAAATTAAAGAAATATAAAAATATTCTTCGAAAATTGGTAAGAAAAGGTACGAATAAAATTAGAAAAAATATAATTGTACAAAAAGGAGGTTCATTTCTACCGATAATATTGGGTTCTATTCTAAGTGAGTTGATTAATTCATTTATTTAAGAAAATGGATAATGCTAAAAAAATGTTACTTATTGAACCATCATTATTGGAGAAGTTAAAACAACACAAAGAAAATGATACGCCAAGATCTCGATTAGATACTGATATGCAAAATATCTTAAGCAGTGATATAGAAGATCGAAAGAAATGTATTTTATATTTGCAAACCCTTCAAAGATATCTAAACTTCGTCAAAGAGGATCGACAACCATACCACATACCACTTATAAATGATAATGATTCATATATTGGTTTTAATCAAGGTCATAATGAAATCGATACTGATTATATAAATCATGATGTGAATAAAATAAATGTAGTTCCTTCTCAAACATCAGTGGAGGTTAACAAAAATATTGGGGAAATATACACGAGCTCTGAAATACTGAAACTAATACCGAAAACATATGCTAAAAAAGGTGAACTTTTACTAAATTTGATTTCCTTGAATAAAAATAAAATAAGCTGGGATGAATCTGGTACCGTGATTATAGATAATGAAAAAATACCTGGGAGTAATATTGTGGACTTGGTGAGTGATACCTTGAGAGCTCTTCAGAAAAGTGAACCTATAGGTTGGGAAAAATTCGCAACAACTTTAAAGGAAATAAAAGTACCACTCACTTATATCGGGAACCCAAAGCGAGTGGATTTTATAAACCATTTGCAATTAAAAGAGGTTGAATCTAAATCAGTACCTGACGAGGAATTTTCTACACCAACAAGTAATAAGTACACAGGGAAACTAAAAAAAAGATCGGACTGGGAAAAATGGACCCCATATTAGAAATAAATAAAATTTATTATGATGCATCACATCCTGCTGGCTACAGCACTATTGATAAATTGTCAAAAGCAATGAAGGGTAAAATGGACAGAAATAGTGTCTTAAAGTGGTTACAATCACAAGAAACATATACTTTACATAAACCTGTTCAAAGAAAATTTTCTCGTAACAGATATATTTTGTCTAATATTAATGAGTTATGGCAGGCCGATTTAAGTGATATGAGATCTTATTCTGAATATAATGATGGTTTCAAATACATACTTTGTGTTATTGATGTCTTTAGTAAATATGCGTATGTTCGAGCAATGAAAAAGAAAAACTCTGAAACAGTTAAGGAATGCTTTGAAAGTATTTTTGCTGAAGCTAATACTACACCTACACATATACAGTCTGACAAAGGAACTGAATTTGTTTCCAAATATGTACAAAAATATTTTAAATTAAAAAACATAAATTATTATACAACCAATAATCCAGATATTAAAGCAAGTATTGTCGAAAGATTTCAGAGAACTCTTAAAACGAAAATGTGGCGCTATTTTACACACAAAAATACTCATAAATACATTGATGTTTTACAAGATCTAGTGCATTCATATAATCATAGTTTTCATTCTAGTATAAAAATGTGTCCATGTGATGTTAATAATACAAATATAATGAGTGTATGGCAAAATTTATATGATAGAGAAAGTAAGATAAAAACATCAATTAGTATGGTGAATCCAAGAATTCACGTTGGAGATTATGTTAGAATAACAAAACATAAACATATTTTCCAAAAAGGATATGAATCAAATTGGAGTGACGAAATATTCATCGTATCTACCATAATACACCGATCTCCGTTTGTAGTATTTACTTTAAAGGATTTAGAAGGCGAAGAGATAGTTGGTACTTTTTATGAAAAAGAGTTACAAAAAATCATATTCGACCCCACTACTAAATACAAAATAGATAAAATAATACGCTCTCGATATACCGGTAACAGAAAAGAATTGTTGGTGAAGTGGAGAGGTTATCCAAATAAATTTAATAGCTGGATATTAGCTTCTACTTTGAAAAAAATATGAATAAAGATAGTTTTTATTTAACTTTACTAAGCAATAGTTCTATGGATTATTTTCCTGATAATACAACAACATTATTTTCTACGAAACTGCCAAAACCAACAATACTAGAAGGTGAATGGAGGGTTGGAGTAGTAGAATTTCAGTACCCATGCACTATGTTCACCGTTCAAGAACATGAAAACATTATTTATATAACAAAGTTGATGAAAGTACCCGATGAAAGTAAACCGTCATATGTTTATTACAAGACACATATTCCAGCCACAAATTACGATAACATAAATCATATTTTGATGGCACTGAATAACACTCGAGAAAAAATTAAATTTAAATGCGATGAGGTTTCAAGGATTGTAGTTGCTACGATAACGGATGAATCCATAAAATCTGTAACTCTATCACCTAAATTATGTCTTCAACTAGGGTTCGAACCAAACAGGAACCTCGTTGAAAAAAATTTTGGAAAGTGTCCAGCTAATTTGCATTTGGGTTTACCGTCTCAATTATTTGTTTATTGTGACATAGTGGAGCCTCAAATCGTTGGAGATGTTATGACACCCCTTTTACGAATAATACCATTGGATCCCTCAAAATACATATATGGAGCGTACAAAATGCACGTTTTCTCTCCTCCCCATTACCTACCTGTGATGCGTAGAGAATTTGATACAATTGAAATAGATATAAGAACAAGCACCGGTCAAAAGATACCATTCCAATTTGGAACAGTGTGCATTAAACTCCACTTTCAAAAATTATAATGTACGGCAAACGTGATAATATTTCATGTCCATATGAACACTATTATACTCACCAGGCCGGATCGGGTATCGGAGTTATTTATAAAGGAGCACCGTATCAAAGAGGTCATGGAATCGGAAGTTTTCTTGGGGGGCTGTTTAGATCTATTTTACCACTACTGTCTAGTGGTGTTCGAACTATTGGTAAAGAAGCATTAAGTACCGGTGTAGGTATATTATCAGATATGGTTAATGCACGCCCCATGGAAGATTCAATAAAAACTCGTCTAAAAGAAGTCAGCTCAAATTTGAAACGAAAAGCTGATGCTAAAATAGATAATATCAACATGTTTGGATCTGGGTATATAACAAAACGAAAACGTCGTTCTGCGATCATTCCATCATTGACTGCGAAAGCGAAAGCTATTAAGAAATTAAAATTGAATCAAAAACAAATCAAAGATATATTTACTGATTAAATATGTCATTTTTACATAGTCAGTCTTGTGAATGCATTAAGTCCGAATTGGATTTATTTGCATTACCATCAACTCAAACTAGCATTGAAAGTGGACTATGGATTCATTATAAGCCCATTTCATCACTTGCTGATGATGGACCAATAGAATTTCAAGTACCTGGGGCAGGTGATGACTATGTGGATTTATCCCATACTTTACTCCATATAAAAGCTAAAGTTTTGAATCAAGATTATACAAAACTGACAGTACCGACAGTTGTGGCCCCAGTTAATAATTGGTTACATACACTTTTCAGTCAACTTGATGTATATTTAAATCAAAAACTTGTATCGCCACCGAATAATACATATGCATATCGAGCTTATATTGAAACTCTATTGAATTATGCACCTGCTGCAAAAGAATCTCATCTCACTTGTGGTCTATGGTATGAAGATACAGCTGGAAAAATGGATGCAACTGATGAACAAAATAAAGGATTTATTAGAAGACAAGAATTGGCTAGTGAAAGCAAAGAAATAGAAATGATAGGACATTTACATGGAGATTTATTCAACCAAGAAAAATTTTTGATTAATGGCGTTGACATGTGCGTAAAGTTAGTTCGTTCTAGAGAAAATTTCAATCTCATGGCTTCATCAACTGACCATAAATTTAAAGTGTCTATTACAGATGCAACTCTTATTATTCGAAGAGCACGAATCAACCCAACTGTGCTACTTGCACATCAAAAAGTTTTATCATCTACCACAGCAAAATATCCAATCACGCGAGCAGAAGTCAAAGTTTTAACTATACCATCAGGCATTCAGGGGAAAACCCTTGATAACATATTCCTTGGTCAAATACCCAAAAGGTGTATAGTCGGTTTTGTAAATAATGCATCCTTTAATGGTAGTCTCACAAAAAACCCATTCAATTTCGAAAATTATGATATTAATACATTTTGTTTATACATAGATGGACAACAGATACCTTCAAAAGCCTTACAGCCATCGTTTGACAATAATATTTTTACTACGGTCTATCATACGTTATTCTCAGGAACAGGTATACATTTCCTAAATGAAGGCAATGGAGTATCAAGAGAGCAATATGCCAAAGGGTTTTGCTTGCTAGCCTTCGACTTAACACCCGATTTATCAGCAAATTCTTCAAGTCATTGGAATCTTATAAAACATGGTAGTGTAAGATTAGAAGTTCGTTTTGAATCAGCTCTTACACAAACAATTAACTGTATTGTTTATGCGGAATTCGATAATGTTATTGAAATTGATAAAAATCGTAATATTTCTGTAGATTACAGCAGTTAGAATATAATAATTAATGTTTGAATCGTTTGTATCCTTGTGTATTTTTTATGTTGATTAAATACTAGATTACCTTATAAATTTATATAATAAAAATATGTATATAAAATGATATTTTGTTTTATTATGGTGAAACATAATGGCACTTAAATGATAAGTTCAATTATTGATAGTTTAATGGAGTCAACATTTCCAGATTGTACTAATGACTACGTAAGTATGTAGGTACAAAGTTCGTTTTCAATCAGCTTTTATATTATAATAAAATTGATGAAAATATAATTTCATCAAATGTTCATAGATTTATATTTGAATCGCTTGTAATGATATTTTGTTTTATTGTAACCATATAAGTTTTAAATACATGAATAAGATACATTAAAGCCTTATTTATTGAGTGCTTATGTTATTATGATCCACATAACTATTCAATCCTCGCAACTGACAAGACCCTGTTCTCAACTAATATGAATACAATCGAGATACAGAATTATTTGAACAAAATCGATCCCAGTATTAAAAATAATGTTTACGCGGCAAACCGATTGCCGATATATGTTGTAACGCCCTGTTATATTGTCAGCAATTTAGATAGTGATAATAAGCCAGGCACTCACTGGGTTGCAATACACATTGATGAGCAGGGTATTGGACAATACTTCGATTCATATGGTCGTCCACCTCAGGGATTCCAGCTGATGTTTTTACAAAGGAATTGCAGAATGTATAACTACAATACTGCAAGAGTACAGAATGAATATACCGCAGTGTGTGGCGAGTACTGTATAATGTATCTATACTTTAAGTTTAATAAGAAGAGTTTGAATGATTTCATCAAATATTTTGAAAATGATACAATCTGCAATGATGTTTTATTATATACTTTATTTAAATCATGTTTTAAAAATAAATAATAAATACAGAAACTGTCTTTTTAATCGTAGTAACGAATGTGATAGAGGTAATTAGTAAATTACCTGTATCACGTTCATGGAAATTTAGACATTGAGTCGCTCACCAATCATTAGCTAAATGACCAGTGATTATTAATGATTATGGATCTGTTTAATTTAAAATGCTAACTTTGAAACTATAAGAGATATCGAAAAACGGATCAGCGCAATCGCTCGGAAATACATCAAAACCCCCAGTTTGACACCAAACTTCTTTTTTTTTTTTTTAGTAGGCATCACGAGCAAGTGAGCCAGAATCGAGGAGCCAGAACCGGCGAATCCCTACTACTGTGAGCCAGAACCGGCGAATCCCTACTACTAATAGAATATGCCACTGAATACAAATTGGCGATAATGAATACTTTCTTTAAAAAGAAAAGAAATAGAAAATGGACTTGGATATCTCCGGATAGAAAAACTTTAAATGAAATCGATTTTATATTGACTAATATTCCACAAATGGTAACGAATGTTGAAGATATTAACAACTTGAAATTTTCCTCCGACCACAGGCTAGTAAGAGCCACTCTTACTACAAAACTACCGAAAATGTCTAGGAAAATTTTCAAAAACACTACAAGTACACCCACAACAAGCGATGAAATCGACAAGTATTTGAATAATCTTACAGAACTTTTGGGAACTTCAAACAATCTGAGCAAAGCGGTTGACGTACAGATTTACTACAACCAACTAGAAAGCATCATACTTAAAAGCCTAAAAACACACCAGGCAACAGAAGTCAAAACACATAAAATATTCAGTAAGGAAACAGAAACACTAATCAGCAGACGAACAGAACTAATAAAAACCAAAAACAAGAACACTTATATGAAAAAAGAACTAAGTAGATTGTACAAAACTACAAATAAATCAATAAAAAAACATTACGCCAACTACAGATACAACATAATAACTAAAAATTTAGAAAATTTCAGAAGTACAAAAAGAGCATACAAGGAATTAACCACTCACAAAAAATGGGTACATAACCTTAACCATATATCAGAGGAAACAAAAACAAGGAAAAACGTGATTGAACATGCAACAAACTTCTATAAAAATCTGTACATGAAAAATGAAAATGTGAACGATTTCACTAAAAACCGAACTTACTATGAAATAAAATCTAACACTAGATTTATTCGATGAAAAGGAAGTGCATACACACACAATGCAATTAAAAACTGAAAAGAGCCCTGGCCCAGATGGTATCAGCAATGAAGCTATAAAAACGGGAGCACCAGTCCTACTACAGCACCTTACTAAATTATTTAATATGATCCTAAACACAGAGACTGTTCCCAAATGTTGGTGTTCGTCAGACATAACTCTTATTTTTAAAAAAGGCAATCCGCAAGGTATTGACAACTATAGGCCAATTAGTCTTCTATCAAGCACATATAAACTCTTTGCTTCGATAATACTGAAACGAATAACTAAGGAAATTGACAACGCACAACCTACAGAGCAAGCAGGCTTCCGCTCAGGTTTCAGCACTATTGATCACATACAGACAATTGAACAAGTAATAGAAAAACACAGAGAATTTAACAGACCACTCTATGTGGCGTTTATAGATTTTAGAAAAGCATTCGATAGCATCAGTCACATCTCCATCTGGAACGCGCTTTACTCTTTGAATATCGACCAGAAATATATCAATATTATAAAAAACGTGCATGAAAATAGTATAAGAACAGTTAGACTGGAGACCAGCGGAGAACCCTTCAAAATCGAACGAGGTGTAAGACAAGGTGACCCATCGTCACCTAAGCTTTTTATAGCGGTTCTTCAAGACATTTTCAGTAAAATATATGGGACACGCAAAGGAATTCTGTTAAATCTGATAAATACTAACATTTGTTTGTATATTATGGGTTATGGAATAAATGGCTTATTATTATTATTATTATTATTATTATTATTATTATTATTATTATTATTATTATTATTATTATTATTATTATTATTATTATTATTATTATTATTATTATTATTATTATTATTATTATTATTATTATTATTATTATTATTATTATTATTATTATTATTATTATTATTATTATTATTATTATTATTATTATTATTATTATTATTATTATTATTATTATTATTATTATTATTATTATTATTATTATTATTATTATTATTATTATTATTATTATTATTATTATTATTATTATTATTATTATTATTATTATTATTATTATTATTATTATTATTATTATTATTATTATTATTATTATTATTATTATTATTATTATTATTATTATTATTATTATTATTATTATTATTATTATTATTATTATTATTATTATTATTATTATTATTATTATTATTATTATTATTATTATTATTATTATTATTATTATTATTATTATTATTATTATTAACAATAATTTTACGAACCTCTAACAATTTGTCCCTGTACGCCTTATTACGGCAGGTGATAACAAGCGGCTGGTATATTTTACCACTTATCTCTTTTTCTTTGCCTGCCCTCCTTGCATCCGCTATCTCTTCTGATTTTAAATTTAGTATCTTTGACATATTTTTCGCTATTTCAATTATCTTTTCATCTCTCTTTTTTTATAAGCCTATTATTTCCACATTTTTATGTTTTTCCTTTTGTTCTAATTGTAATATACCTTCTTCCAACGCCATATTTTGCTTTTCTAGATAAATATTTTTATTTTCTAAAGCCTTGTACTTCTTTTCAGTGTCTTCCTTGAATGCTATAATTTTTTTATATTGTTCGGCGTAGAATTCCATATGCCATTGGTTCTTTTCTATAACTAGTATTAAAACAATAATAATTCTACGATATAAGTAACCCTAATTTATTTGAAATCCACCAAGTTTTGTTGAAGTTGTACCATGGCCAAAGTACATTTAGATGTTGTACTTTGGCCAGGAGAATATTTTCTTAAATTATTTTACACTCACGTAGTATCATATTCTTAAATAAAAAGTCTAAGTCTAAGTAAAAAATAAAAGCTTTGCCTCATTATAAATAAGAAACTATGAATATCAATTTGATTTTATTTAGAATTTCTGAGTTATTTTTTGTTAAGAATATTTTTCATAAATTACCATATACCACATAGTACTGGCCTAGGTGTATAGGGGTATTTTGTACCTTGGCCATAATTCTCTTTTTTCGTTTTAATTATTAAAACACATGTAAGTATAAAATATAATTTTTTGATATTTTGGTGGTGAATATTCAAATAATTGACACTTCAAAATATGCAACAATGGTTTGAGTACAGTTATATTAAAAAAAAGTGTGTGTGTACTTATGTATGCACGCAAGAAGTTATACTTTATTTTTATTTTATTTATTGGGGTAAACAAACACTGAAACTTTAGATCTTACTAACTAAAGTACATTACAAGGTAAGTGCATTATAATGTAAATGTGCCACCAGTACCGTTTACCGCAGATTAATTATAAAAATTGAAAAAGGTAAACATTACAAGGTTAAAAAGAATAGAAACAAAAAAAGAGCGTGAAAAACGTATAATAAACTATAAATTTTAAACAGGTATTTGTTATGATTTCAAAGCTTGTACTATTTGATTTATAAACATTCCCACTGACGTGCACAAAATATCGATATGATTAAAATTAACATTATAAGCTTCACCAATTCGATATAACAGCAAGCATTTGCCTGCATTTGTACGACATAATGTGGTGGCAAAAAGTTGATGAGCTCTACGACAGTTAGAACTCGTAGGAACTTTGTACATAATGTTATGTCTTCTCATGATGCGCGCTTCTAAAAATTTCACTCTCATAATTTTTTCATAACGCGCCTAAAGAAGTATAACATTAAAAATAGATATCTAAAAAACTGTCCTATGCACAACAGGTTCCCCTACTCTTATGCGACGCTTTATAAGGTCGGCAACGGTCTTGCGATTCCTCTGGTGTTATATGGATTGCAGTCATGTTGCGGTGATCACTTACCAAAAAGTGATCCGTATGTACGGTTGTTTAGGACAAACTCTTTCAAAATAAATATAGTTATTCATACCTAGTAAAGAAGTGTAAAACCTTATATATCAAGGACGTAATACACGCTAGAGATATTATCTGTTTATGATTGTTTTACAACCACATTAACAATTTTCATTGTCCTATATAACCGTGTAAGGTTGTGAATGTTACAGTTTCACGCGACTTACCGACAATTAATAACTTATTAGAATTAGTTCTATCTAACAATAATTTCTCTTCTTTCCATAATATCGCAGAAATCATTCTAAAATATTAATAATTTATAGTATTTACCCGTCTATACTCAGCTCAACCTATCAGGTCCCAATACAATGTGCCCAATCGCAAAAAAATATCATCATGATTTAGCCAATTAAGTTGAGAATAATTACGAGCAGACGCACACTGGATATTTGCTGGAATCTTGAATAGAAGGTAGGTATAATATTATATTGATAATTTCATTTCGATAGTTATAACTTTCATAAGTACTAAATATTTAAAATGACAAAACAATCACAAAGACTAGGAATTAGACCGAGTAGTCAGCCATGATGTTTTACGAGATACTCGGTTGTTGGAATTAAGAGATCTTGGTGCAGCACGTGTAGATGGTAATGTTTGGGCAGGAGCAGCCACGGCAGCACATATTCATTGTTTTGTTGTTGTTTGTTTATATTACATACTTACTATTATCTTATAAGAATACATTATTTAAAATATGTAAATTGAAAGTGTGATTAAAGATTTCTTAAACAATATTTCTGTCGTGCATAAATTCAGTGCGTTTACTACTACTAGTACAGTGGCTGCAGCTCCGACTAAAAGTTCTAGGTTACCTACTAAAAAACCAGGGTTTTGATTCCAAATATTTCCTTTTTCAAAAGTTAACCAATCGTAAGAAAATTCTGGAAAATGCATTTATTTGATTGGTGTCATGTCAATATCCCATTGGATGGGTGTGTTCCATGTCCGAAAATTTTGCCCTTATTGTTAACAGATTTGCATCGGTACTAAGTAGGTACGTTTTAAGCACTGTTTGGATTATTTTAGAAGTATTTACTTAAAAGCAAATACATCAAAAATAAAATAAAACAGAGAAAAAGATATATTGATTTGAAAATATTATTTATTTTAAAAACCCAGGAGTAAAGAGTCGTGAACATATTTGTATGGAAATAAGGTATGACCTATTAATATTTCCTCTTGAAAGAATTCATCAATTAAAGATTTAGATAAATAAAGATAAAGTGACGATTCATATAGCCCAGTGGTTAGTGAGCCTGCCTTCTGAGCTGGAGGTCCGGGTGCAAATAGGTAGGTGCAAACATTTATATGATGAATATGGATGTTTTTCCGAGTTATGTATTATACAGTACGAGTATATGTAAATGTATTGTATTAAATATATTATAGTTTTCTTGCACCCATAGTACAGGCTATGACTAGTTTGGGGTAAGATTATTTGTGTAAAAGTGTGCCAATACCACTACATAAAACAAAATCCTCCGCAGCGTCTGTCTGTCTGTTCGCGATAAATTCAAAAACTACTGCACTGATTGTCATGCTGTTTCCACCATTGGATAGCTTGGTTCACGAGGAAGGTTTTAGTATATAACTTGTAAAGTTTTGTATATTATTAAAGATATTTGTTAGAGATGTTGGAAAAGCGGTCTGGGAGCTTTCAACGAAAACTCTGTGTAAGCCCTTTTAGATATATTAGTAATAGTTCTACAGAAAAGTCCGCGATGGCATATTATGTCTATTTACTAAGGATAACGTCATATTACTATCCGCCAGTTGCAGAAAGGATATTTGAAGTTAATGTTTCGTTATATCACATGCTATCTGTCACTGTCACTGTCAAAATGAAAAAGAAAGTGACAGTATTATATTTAATGAAACATAAACTTTAAGGATGCTTTGTGCATCTGGCGGTAAATCCGTTGTTTCATTTTTAACTAATTAAATAATGATAACACATTTTCAATGGCTTTAGATTACATTATTCATAATACTAAAATCAAATTTAATTTCTATTGACAGAACAGCGGGTGTCGGATCAGCCAGTTATATTATATTTAAAATAAGGCAATCAGCCATGACGTCGCTTGAGGTGTTATAACTTATAATTAATGTGTGTGCCGTGACGTCATAATCGGACACCGTTTTCGCGGGCAAAGTTTTGTCATCATGCCTAATGCTTGCTGACTTTCTTGCCGATTATTCTCAGGCTTAGTAATTACCTTATCTGGCAAGTAAGTTATATAAATCGATGCTTATGTTAGCTTACTTGTATTCAGATAATGTGCCCTTAACTTAAGGCAAGTTTTAAGTTGTATGCTTAACTTGTGCTTCATTGATGATCAATCATGGGAAGGGCTAGATGAAAAGAATGGTTGGGATAGTGTAAGCGATACCGACGAGGGTTTAGTTGTTGGCATGGGGTAGCGCCGTGGCCTCATCCTACACTCTGGTGTAGGATGAGGCCACGGCGAAAAGTGTGATTCCCATACTCTGGTATGGGAATCACACTTTTTCCAGAGGGATACATAGTGCTTTATACTACATCTACGAGGACAATAAAAACACAAATTATAATAAATACAAATAATAATAATTCCAGATGTAGTGTCTTGACATCTAGTCTGAATTAAATATGGGGTACCAATCATTGTCACTGTCATGACATTGACAGTGAAATTATCTGTGTGTCATTAATGTGCTATAAAAAAAATGTACAGCAAAACGGGAACGCCACGCCAGTTCAAATCGGCCATCGGTTGCGAGCGGACGTCGGTGTAGTGCTACTTACTAAACAAGAGTTATTTTACCCGTGACCGATTTTCATGCAACTTTTTGTTGGTTTATTTTATTTTAATATGCAAAAATTAATCTTCAAGAGAATAGGTTGTCAAATGTCAACATACAGTAAGAGTGACATATGTGTCAAATGTCATCGTACAGTCAGAGTGACAACTATCATTTTTATTTTACCTACCTCACGCCAACGCTATAAAAGTAGCTTACTCTGTTGCTTGCAGGGCATTACTCTGTTATCTGTAGCTTGTTGTACAGAACAGACGTAATACTTCCTAGTGATACAAGAGATTAAAATCAGTAATTACAGAAATTCTTTTGTTTACTTAGTTTTTCAATACTTTTCTGCCCTAGTATTTGTAGGTTCTTATATTAATTCTAAGGCACTTTCTAAGAAAATATTATTGACAACATAATATGAAATGTAAAATAAAGTATTTTGTCTACTCTGGCGCATACATAGCCAAACAAAATAAAAGTCAAATAGATTTTCGTTTAAAACATGAAAACGGTGTAAAGAGTTAAAGTAGTAAAAAAAATGAGGTATGCACATAAATCCCACTTTAAAATCAAATAAACAATAACTTTTCTAGAATCTGTGAAAATTTTTAATGTAATTTGACGCACTAACAAGGACCTCAGCTGAGATGAACGTATATTCTCTTTGGATTAGATTGAAACAACTTTTCGACTCGAAGAACAACTTCAGGACGTCATCGTCAAGTCAATTCGTAACAGCTGTCATTTTATAACGTTTTAAAGAATAGCGTTACTTATCAGTAAGTTAGTACCAAAGATGGTTAGTACTACAAGATATTAAGAATCGAATGCTATCATGCCTTTATCGTGTTATCAGATTGAGAATCTGTGTAAAAGTAGATATTCGCTCCGTTCTCAAGATACCAAATATTGCTTTGTTGAATGGCGGTCTCTTTGCATAATCTGTGAATTTGAACATTGCTGAATAATGTTTAAATTGATTAAACTGCAAGACGAGTAACTATATCTATCTTTAGACATCTGATAATTAAACAATTATACAATTAATAGTTACATTTACAAAATTACCACCTGGCAAATACATGGGGCACGATAAAAGTTTTGCTAATCGGAACTATTTGAATTTGGAATGTTATATTTTTTTAAATATTGCAACCTTCTTAGTAACAACAATTGGCGGGAAATCATTTGTCAATTGTTTTTATCACACATTGACTTTAATGTCTTTTAATTAATAACTTTAATGATTAAAGTTCTATGTGCGCAGCGAAAATGGAAGTCGTAAAGATTTTAGAGCGATGATTTTTAAGATTTTAAAAGTTCTCTCTCTACGCAAGACTGTGCCGCTCGTCTTCAAAATGCTTTTGGGAGAGAAGCACCTTATTTGAGCACCGTGAGGCGATGGTTTGCTGAATTTGTGAGAGGTCAGGTTTCTTTCTTTGCCGGCCATCAACTGCCGTCAACGAAAATTGAAGGCTAATTGAAGAAAACCCGCGAATTACATATGAGACAAATCGAAGACTATTGGGAATTGGTATGAGCCAAATTCAGAAAATTTTACACGAAGCTTTCAAAGTTCGGAAACTTTGTTGTCTTTGGATCCCCCATGATCTGATAGCGGAGCAGAAGCGGGCTTGCGTGGAATGGTGCTCACAGATGCTAATGAAGTACGACCACGGACATTCTAATGCTGTTTATGACATTGTCACAGGAGACGAAACGTGGATTTATTGTTTTGGACCCGAAAAATAATCAGCAATCTTGTGAATGGGTGTTTGAAAATGAGAACAGGCGAACAAAAGTGAGGCAGGCGAGAAACGTTGGTAAATGAATGATCGCATGTTTTTTCTCAGCTACGGGTCCCATCTGCACAATTCCACAAGTTCGCGGAAGACGACCCAAAAGCCGCGTTCTCCTACATCATGACAACGCTTCTACACACACGGTCAACAAAACTTAGTAATTTTTAGCTTCCGATAAAGTACAACCCATCCTTGCACATAGCCGCGACCTAGCAACCTGTGATTTCTGTATTTTCACCAAAATCAAAGATTTGATGAGAGGTTTCACTTTTACCAATTCCGAAGGGGTAGTCATAGCTTTCAATCAGCACGTAGAAAACATGCCTTCAGATCTGTGGTCGTCCTGTTTTAAATAATGTTTCGATCGCATGAAAAAATGTTTAAGACTTAAAGGAGAGTATTTTCAAAAGCAATAAACATAAAATTTTGGTTATAACATGTTGTTTTATTTAATTACGCTAAACTTTTAGTGTGACGTACGTATTATTATAATTTTTGACTGACAAGTTTCCCGTTTTATCTAGTGTTTGTTTCAATTCGATCAGTACACCTAATTGCTAATGCCGACGGAGGATGAAAATTAATGTTAATTTTAATATCTAATTATAATTCAAAACAAAATACTTACATATTATATAGGTGCAGGCGTTATTTTAAAAACGCAAAAAGTTTTTGCAGGAAAGCGCAACAGTGCGTAACTTTGTAATTACTATGACGGGTAGGTACTTACTCACGATATGTTATATTTTAATAATTTGATGCCGTTATAGATATTGCATGAATCGTGGTCGCAGATTTTGACAGTAACAGATTTATTTTTCGTTACAATCTTTACCATTAATAAAATTTTGTATTTCTTAATGTTTCTTTAGTAAAAACAATTTTTTTTCATCAGTGGAACAGTCTGGCTGATTTTTTCAATAAAGTAAGTAGTCGTTCATTTATGATCATCCGCTACTGTGATAAATCCGCTTTTATTAATTTCTAGCACTGTGAATAAATACAGAAAATATAAAAATAATCTATTGAACTGTAATACTATTATTGTTCGCTGTACATCCGACTCTCTGTCTTCTTTCTTTTGCGTACGAAGAGTAACAAAGAAAAGAAAGTACCTAGTATGTAAATTCACTTAATAAATAACTTTTCGGGAAAGCCATCTTGCGTATGAAACCAAAGCCTAAAAATACTTAAGTCTCTAACTTTATTCAGAATAATAATGTTTCCATTACAAAATCAAACTGTACAAATGTATCAATTAAATAAATGAAATTAAGCTATATTGGAATGTACCTATATTATGGGTATATTTTTACTTTTTATTATAATTTTTTTCTTGCTGTTAAACATCCGATAAAAACAGGCCAGGAATAATTAGTTTGGTGTGCGTGACAAGCTCTTACACTAGCGATTTGTATGGCTCTTTGTGTTAGTGTGAGTGAATTACTCAAAATAGAGGTTAATTCTAAACTTAATTTTTTCGACGTTTTCACAGCTGTCATAGTCTATCTAGACGTAATAATGTTGTAAGCTTTTTCTATTAGGAACGGTACCTACCTAGACGTGTTATTCAAAAATGTTTTTTTTTATTTATTTAATTAAGTTCTTAGTACGAAAACCTCGAGTCTTACTTGTAAGTTTTTTTATTTAACCTCAATACAAAATCATTCAAATGAGATGAGTTTAATTGCACATATTGTAATATATTATATAAACAAAAGAAACAATGTTGTAGGTAGTAGGTATTTACTGAAGTCTATAAAGCATTTTATGTAGTTGATGAAAAAAGACATGAACCGACGATATTACCATAAAATTATAATTAAGTAGGTAGATAATCTTACATAATAAAACGCTGTAGTATTGCGTCATTCAGTCATCTACGGCCATGGTTGTATGACTGTATGAATTATAATAGAATAGTCTGATAAAACAACAAGTGCGATTAGTGATTACGGATTAGGTACCTACGTTTTCTGATCGGCTGTATTTATGAGGGACATTTTCAGGCAAGTAAACACAGCGAAAATTATATTTTATTTGAAAGAGTTAATTATTAGTGTAAAAACAATTATTATGCAATACCTAATTTACAAACAAAATAGATTTGGCCTACTCATTCTATTAGTACGTATTTTAACTTTTCTTACCGTAAAATACGGTCTATTTACTAATTACTCTTTAGTAAATAATGCCTGGCACAAAGGAATTTGACAGACGTCAGTGTCATTTGCCAGGGAGATTTTATTTTTGGGATTTTATGACCTGGTAACTAAGACCTTTAAGTCAAGTCTTTTTTTTATTATTATATTATTAATTATTTTTAATAGCAAAACAACGAGTTGAATTATTGATATAAAAAAAAATCAGTGTCATGGAGACAAGTATACGGTCCCCAGAATATTATATTCTCACAAGAACAATCAAGATCAGTGTTTGCAACCTAACGTAGCATACAATCATATGCGGATTGTAGGATAATTACATTATAATGGAAAATTTGATGATTACACTAAGAGCATGTCTGGTCAACTTCAAGCGTTGTTTCATGCCTGATGCCAAGAGAGTAACGAGAGATGTCGCCCCATGTATTAGAATGGTAAAGGTATTGAATCGTAGATAATGGATTATTAAACCTGGATTATTAATTATGTAGTTTTTTTGTCATTATATTTGATAATTATGTAAATAAATACGTTTAAAAAATTATAGTATAGTAATAAATAGAATTAATAAGTAAATATGGTAATAACACCATCTATAGTTTCTCGGGTACAACTTTTTGGCTGTGTCATAGATGGCGAGAATATTGTAATTGATTGTCAAAAATAGAATCGGAATAGAGTGGCGTCAGTGTTCCTCTTCTAAGTAATAAATAGTCCGGTCAATTTAGACCAAAAAATGAGAGTGAAGGTACATAAAGTCCCAACAAGCTGAAAATCAGTGAAATTGTTCAAAACATAATTATAAACAATGTATAAGAGTTCTCCATCTTTCCCGTGTATGGATTTTTTTTTATTCAAGGTCAAATGTCAAAAAAATGAGTTTTTCGCGATTTTCAGCAAAACGGTAAGTTTTATCATAAAAGTTCCTCAGACAAAAATTGTAGATCATAAAACTATCTAAAAAAAAGGTTTCTATACTTTTTTTCTTACGAGCCACCGTTTCTGAGATATAACGATTCAAAAAGTTATAGTTTTTGTCTGTGGTACTTTTATGATAAAACTTACCGTTTTGCTGAAAATCGCGAAAAACTCATTTTTTTGACTTTGACCTCGAATAAAAAAAAACATACACGGGAATGATGGGGATCTTTTAAACATTGTTTATAATAATGTTTTCAACAATTTCTCTGATTTTTAGGTTGTTGGGACATTATGTTACTTCGAATGTCTAAATTGACCGGACTAAAAGGTCATGAGTATTATTTTAAAATCAAGGTAGGTTATTGACGGCGTGGATTTTAGGTACCTTTTTGTGATGTTATTGCAGCAACATTTTAATCTTTAATTATTGTTGGTACTTATATCTAGCTTCATTAAAAAGAGAACTTTGACAACAAAAACATTATCTTGTTGACAACCTTGTACATTTAAATGTTGGGACGCCAAAAATGCTGAAGGACTTACTTTGCTAGAAATCGGAAAATTTGGCATAGATAAAAGAGGACCAATCGCACCATAATTTTTTTGTTAAGTACATACACCTCAAAGGGAATATAGGTCACGTTTTTGATAAAAGCAGCTAGGAAGCTGGATTGAGTTTTTCCGTTATCATCACCATACTTCAACCACTTCTTTGAACACACCTTCATGAAACACTCTTTCTTTTAGCAAAAACCTCGTTAAAACCACGGACGAGAAAAAAAACTCCGCGCTGTGATATTAGTAAGTGAAGCACCGTTATGCTAGTGTGTGTGCGGTTACGGGGGATACTAGTGACACAATTTTTTCTCCCTTAAATAATCAAATATGGACACAAATACTTATATAGTATCGTTTTCAAACTTTTTACAACGCACGACGGCATTTTTAAAATATTTTATTGACGCAAACTGATCTGTCACAGATCATGACTATTGCCATAATGGCCGCCTATCGGCCTGTAGTGTGTGTGCGTGGGGCTATATATTTACACGTTGATCGGGTTGTTTTGGTGCTACACTGTTATGTAAGGCGACACGAAGTCCTTATTTTTTTTTACTAGTCCGTGGTTAAAACCAGATAAGTATTTATAGAGTTTATCGCGAACAGTCCGACTGTTTGTTTTTTCATATGTAGTGATGACCAAAGAGGTACATCTTTACTATTTAAAATACCTACATTACGTAGACGTAGAAAATGTCAGCTATTTGGCTTCGTATCAAATAAATATAATTATTGTTGTACCAGATACCAATATGTTTACCCATTACGCTCCATTGTGGCGTAGTGTTACCATTTACTTAATAATTACTAAGGCTCTAAATGTGTCCAATTCTCTTTTCAGTGAGCGAAAAACAATGGTGGTGGTTGAATTAGAACAAGGCAAGTTAAAAGGTGTTATTTGTGAAATAAAAAGTGGAAAATACTGCGCGTTTAAGGGAATTCCATACGCGAAACCACCTATCGGCGATTTGAGATTCAAGGTTAGTTAATAAATTTTAAATTTGTAATAAACCAATATAGGCCGATTCACAAGGAATTCAACTGTGTCTTATTGTCTATCTTTCGGTGCATACATAATGCTACATGCATATTTATAACGGTCGAAACGTCATCAATTCATCTTCTTAGGACGAGGAACTTCATTCATGTAATTGTTTTAAGCTCAGTAGATCGTGCGACACCCCGATAGTCCACTTACAAATGGTCTAGTAAAACAATGTAATTATAATAGCGCTGATGTAACTATGAATATTATTCGTACACTAAATGTGCATGCTACTTCGTCTGTGTGGATTCAAATCTATATTGTAATTATAAAATAAAACAGTACATATCTTTGCTGTTTGTATGACAGTGTACACGCCGTGGTGTACCTACACCATTGTTTTGGGGCATCTAGTAGATTGGAATCAACAATGACTTGCCCACGTCAACGTGAAGCCGGGGCCAATACTTATGTATCTTTACTATAATCTCCAATCTCTGTAAATTGAAGTGATGTAGGTAGATAGATCTACAAGAGTATGGAAAGCAAGTAACACAAAATAATAAAATATTTTTAGTACTTTCGTGCAACAACATTTGAGAATTAGTACCTAGACTATAACACGTACAATTAACTAGCTGAACTGACAGACGCTGTTCTGTCAATAGAAAAAAATAAGATGTATCTTGTAGGTATTCGGGGAATAGTGTAGTCTCAAAGCCATCGGAAATGTCGAATCTTGTAAATCGAATCAAAATCGTAACTCAGAATGATCAAACCTACCCTTCTACTACTGTCCCTTGATTGTAGTAGGCAAGACGGTGCGGGGGAGGGTCATATGGCATCAAGTAATTGTATTATGGTGTAGCTAAGAGTAATAATTTATCTAACTTATTTAAAATGATAGCTATTAAGCCTTAATAGGCTCGTGACAATCACTACATATTATATATACCTATATTAGTATGATATGATATATCATACTAATATTATTCACGGGAAACGGAAACTGTAAGAATAATAAGCCAAGTAAGAACCAATTTCCATCAAGATAGTGTATGTAAGCCGTTCTTGAATAATAAAAGAAGGTACAGACAAAAAATTTAATAATCTTATAATACCAGTGGGAGGCCCCTTTGCACAGGATGCCGGCTAGATTATGGGTACCACAACGGCGCCTATTTCTACCGTGAAGCAGTAATGTGTAAGTATTACTGTGTTTCGGTCTGAAGGGCGCCGTTGCTAGTGAAATTACTGGGCAAATGAGACTTAACATCTTATGTCTCAAGGTGACGAGCGCAGTTGTAGTGGCGCTTAGAATTTTTTTCATGAAATTTCCAGCAGAGCGAAATGAGTTATTTATTATTTTGGCGCCAAATCTGCGAAATGCTACGAAAAAATATCATGGTGTTAAGGGGCATGGGTCTGCCCCCAATTATAGTTAAAATCAAGAAAAGACAATAGATAAAGAAAAGTGAACGAGGACGATAAACTTATTTTGTTTTTCGGGTTGTGTTCGAATTCTCATTTAGGTACGTTCATTCGACGATTTTTAATGTCAGCAACGCAATACATATTGTAAACTACTAACCCTAATATTATTAGAGTTATTGACTTGACAAATTTTAAAAAAGAATGAAAAAATGTAAAACAAAAATTATTGTCGCTGCAGTGTTGAACTAAACAATACACTATATAAATATTGTTACAGGTGAAATTATTATCAAAACACCTGTTACTTTTAATTATCTATTTGTATTGTTTTTGAAAGTGTAATTTTAAAACAGTAGATAAGTACTTAGTTACTTAGAAAAACTTTATTTATAACCTCTTAATTTAAAAGCCTGCATGATAAAATATGGTTTCGTTCTCGTGTAACATAAAGCCCCAAAACCTCCATTTGGTACCTAATTTTAAGCCTTTGTAAATAGACGAAATCAGTGATTCATGAATTATTAGACCTATTTTAACACGTTTTTTTCCTTCTTTCCCCTAGAACTTCCATTACAGAGGTTCTATTGTACTTGGTGGTGAATAAAACGCTCTCTTGACAGTTGACAAAGATGTCTTTCTGTAGAGCTGATAAGTATACTGAAGCCAAAAAGTGGATTTCACTTCACGACTTCTATTTACATTTGTAAATTGTGGTAATATATATACTCGTACTAATAGACACTATAAGTCGGCAGACTGGAATGAGATTTTATTTTTTGCATGACTGTGGAGGCAGATTTGTTTTGTGCTGGTCAATTCAGATGCCGCTGTTGAATCTGTTACTTATGTGGTCCATATTGCAAGGTCTCTTCTTCTCAACTATCTTCAACTCTTCATTCCGTTCTCTTCGGTGCCTATCGGTGGAGGTCTCAACCATAGTTTGACCGCTCCTCTAAAATTAGCTTCTCGTTGAATGTTTGTAGAGTCCATCAGGCTTAAATGCGGTGGTATCTAAGGATAAAAAACACTAGGAAACTTGAAACACACTATAATCATGCCTCAGGGACGTGGCCTTAAAAAGAGTTATTGGTGACGCGAAGTCGACTACATAGGCCGAATTAGCGAGAAAGTTGCGCGTCTTTAAAGACTGTCACAGGAAATTTCCTCCAGCCTCCCATTCCGTCATTGCACTGGGACTATGACTCGCTGAACCATAGCGCGACAGAGGAAACTGATCTCCTTGTGCTAAGATATGCGTACACCAAAAAGTCGATTATTCGTTGCTACAAAATAATATCTTATAATAATGAGCTTTTATTCACAGGCACCCGAACCTCCGGAGCCTTGGCAAGGAATACGAGATGCATCAGAACACGGCCCGGTATGCCCTCAATACAACGAACGTCTCAACCGATTTGAAACAGGCAGTGAAGATTGTTTATTTCTTAACGTTTACTCCAAAGCTATAAAGCCTGCGCATCCATTACCTGTCATGGTTTGGATACATGGTGGAGGATTTTACACAGGCTCGGGAGACTCGGATTTTTATGGACCAGATTTCTTTATGGCACACGACGTTGTTCTTGTAACTTTTAATTACAGATTGGAAGTGCTCGGATTCCTTTGCCTTGACAGCGAAGAAGTGCCTGGTAATGCGGGCTTGAAAGATCAAGTTGCAGTTTTGAAATGGGTCAAGAAAAACATTAGTTCCTTCGGAGGCAATCCAAGTAATGTAACTATATTTGGAACAAGTGCCGGCGGTGCATCAGTATCCTACCATATGATATCAGACATGAGTGTAGGTCTTTTCGACAAAGCAATCTGTCAAAGCGGTGTTTGTCTTAATGATTGGAGCTATAATTTATATGGTCGACAGCGTGCCTTTCAATTAGGAGAAATCTTGGGGAAAAAAACAGACAATGTGACTGAGTTATTAGAATTTTTAATGACAGTTCCAACTGAATCTTTAGTCAACATAAAATTGCCAAAATTGAACACCGTTCCAGCCGATACTTCCGATGCATTGACATTTGCACCGGTAATAGAGAATCCATACCTGCATGTTGAGAAATTTATTAGCGATATACCAGTAAATTTAGTAAGAGATGGTCGCTTGGCAAAAGTACCTCTTATGTTAGGATACATGTCGGGTGATGGTATTGAAGTTGCGCGACACCTTCCAGAAACATTATCTTTAAAGCAAGGCTCATTTATTCCAAGAGAGTTAAAAATGAGCATGTCCTCTGAAAAACTATTGGATGTAGATGAAAAAGTACGACAACAATATTTCGGTGGTAACATTATAAGTAGAAATATGATAACAGAAGTTGTTCGTTTGGCTACTGATGTAACATTTGCCTATAACACTAGAAGATTAGCACGGTATCACGTGAAAAATACGTCAATGCCGGTTTATTTTTTCCAGTTTTCAGCAGAGTCTGAACGAAACTTTACAAAAAAACAGTATAATATGACACACGCGGCCGGTGTATGCCATTCTGATGATCTACCTTATTTATTTAACATTACTAATCTGCATGTACCACTTACCGATGACTCCCAGCAGATTGTAGAACAAATTGTTACATTATGGGTCAATTTTTCATCGTTTGGGTAAGTTTATGTAAATAACCTTTTTAGAATTTAAGATCCATAATAATATTTAAAAAAAGATAGGTGTGTGAGCAAGTCATCGCGGTAGAAGTGAAACTTCTGAAAAGTTGCTAATTAAAAAAAATCATTGAAAAGTATTGAAAAAATAAACAGTCGCTTCAGTAAATGGTAAGACTAGTACGATGGAGTGCCGCTCAGGATTTTTGATTGAACCCTATAAATTCTGAGCGCCATCGCAATTGCGCTCGTCAAATTGAGACACAAGTGATTAATCCTCATTAGGCCAGTTATTTCATTAGTTACTACATTACTACTCACGACCGCAAAAAGCACCGCTAGGTAGGTACCCACCTATCCGATATCCTGTGCGTAGAAACCACCCACTGGTTAATGTACAAGTCACATCCAATAAATGTATATTCAGAAAATACGTTTAAGAACTGCGTGACAGCTGTGAACACGTCAAAAAAATATCGGCGAACTGTTAGCCTCTATTTACAGAAACGCACGTACGCTAATAAAGAGTGACTCATATTTTAGTGTATCGCGAGTGTAGACATAGCAGCAGCTGTCAGGCACCAAAAATAATAAACCTGGTGTTGTCTAACAGCAAGAAGCTAACAAGACGTAGGTATAAATTATTTAAGCCAGAAAGTTTATACGGTGTACGTTGAACCTCAGGTTTAGTCGTATAGTCTTTCTTAATATATTTTTTATTTTTATTTTTTTATATTATATTTATTTATTGGAAAACAAACAGCTTAAGTTATATACACATTGTAACACATAATTTATATTACACAAGCCAATAAAGTTTCCACTTAAATATAAACAAAGTAGGAGTGAATATAATACAAAATATAACGATTTTATATACAATTAAACATAAGGCGAAAAAAGTACACAAAAATACAAATGAAACAAAATTTATCAAATTTATCGGTTGGACATATTTTAAGAATGTTTAAGATATTCTTTAATTTTTTTAGTAAAAGTTGGATAGCTGCTATGAAAAATGTCTAAGTGACTATAATTATTATTATAAGTGTTGCATGCTCTTATAATAAAACAATTGCTAGTATAATTAGTTCTACGAACAGGGATAAAGAATGTATCTATAGAACGTGTATAATGTTTTGGACAGTTAAGTTTAATGTTAGGATAGGATACTTTTTATTTCTATTTGGGACCCATAATAATTTTTATATCCGATATTTGTTTTGTATGGACATATTTTCTATGAGAAAACATATTGACGCACGGTTTGACAGTTCCACTGTGAAAGAATTTCATTACCAACAGGGAGCATTTTTTACGAAATAATTCTTGATGTTTTGGAATATTATTGGAAAATTAATATAAAACAGTATTTTTTTTTATCTACAGAACAACGTCTCTTCGGGTCAGCTAGTAATTTATAAAATTTGGTTAACAAGGACTAATTTCACTTTCGTTTTGTTTTCAGGGACCCCACTGCGACATTCAAAAACATAAAATGGAAGCCGTTCAAAGAGACTGAGAAATATTGTTTTGATATTGACAAAGAGCTCAAATGCGTTCTAAATTTGAATGAAGACAATATGACGCTTTGGGACGAGATCTATAAGGAAATTACTATTTGATACAATTTTCTATTGCTAGTGGCGTGGAGACTTCCGAAGGGTGCTATTATTACGTACGAAACTAGCTGACCAGTAATGATTTCGAATTTAAGCGTTAGATATTTATAAGATAACGTAATATAATAAAGAACTAAATGAATACAAATTTTTCTTAAGGTATCTCTTAGTGTAGGTACTACCTACCAAGTATGATGATTGTTAAAATACTTACACATTTTTATATTAATTAAAACTATAGCCTGTATCAATCCTACAGATATATTCTTAACGAGAAACTGGCGTATGGGTCATCTGTCGGTTACTGCTCAAAGCCGTCTATAGGTACCTACTCACTCGCAAACACACTTCACATGAGAGTTTTCGACCTTTTGTGCGCTTTTTCTATATAGACTGTAAGATCTGGAAACAGGCGGATGTTTGTCAACAGTTTGGTCTTAAGTGGAATAAAGTTTTTTGATGGTGGGGATAATATTTTAGTTCACGACATGTGGAGAGAGTGGACGTCAAGACGAAATGGAGCGGTGCCACTACGCAACACCAGGAAATCGCAGAGTAGGTACAGGATCCTCGATAATTCGAGGATGCCAGAATAGATTAGAGCAACACTCAATATTATGTGGACAGAGGATCATTTATTGCCTATAGACTTGCATCCTGTGCCACTAAATAAATTTAAAAAAAATGTGATCTGAATCTAATACTGGTGTTGGATTTTTCTAATAAATTAATATTAAAATCACCACATGTTATGATATACATCTTAGACTCAGATAGTTTTAATTAAACCTCCTCCAATACACTTTCAAATAATTCATATACTGCATCTGGGGGTATGTATATACTAACAATGGCGCGCTTGAGCTCTGCACAGGCTATTTCCATGGTACGTTCAACAGAGAGGCCTACAATATCTTCTCGTTCTTTGAATTTAAATAATTTACTTACAAGTATAAGAGAGCCGCCACGTGAAGCCTTTTCTCTGCTAAACACACTTGCCACCTGATGACCACTGAAGTTAAAGATGAGCTCATATTTTCTGAGCCAGTGCTCTGTTAAACATATAAAATACAACCGACTTCAAAAACACTATTCCAAAACAATAAATATAATATGCACTAAAAAGTATAAAAGTAATTGTGTATTTTATACAATCTAATTCTAGTTACGATTATTGTTATTTTTGGAATCGGTGTCCATCCGCCGCGACCCGCTCTCGCCTCCTCACGACTCAAGCACATCTCACCTATAACTATGTATGTAGTTACAAACCTATCTTGGATGACCGACTCCAAAAATTACAATAATCGTAACTAGAATTAGATTAATTAATTAGATTGTATAAAAGTACGCAATTATTATATCTATTGTTTTGGAATAGTGTTTTAGAAGTCGGTTGATTTTTTGCAAAAAAAAAAAAAAATAATTTTAAGTGAATGAGAAGTACACTAAAAACAATTTATCTAAATATGTGTAGATATGCTAAATATTTCAATGCAGCAATGAACTTAAGCGCTTTGAAATTTGATTAAAGAAAGTTAAAAAATTCTGCCACAGATCGCACCCTTACTATAAGTTGTTAAGGAGTCCCATTGTTCACCATATTCGACTGCGATAATAATTACTTGACCATAACTATGTTATGGTAGATGACTTAAATATCCGGATAGCATAAATAAGATTCGGCCGAGTAATTTGCGTTACATTGTCATGGATTTCGTAATCAGAACTTAACCCAACTCTCACCAAACTATCTTTGAAGTATGTATATCCTTTCCAATAAAAAAGGAATCATCGAAATCGGTTGGTGCGATATTGTGTTATTCGTAAATTTATCATCCACTTTGTTATACGTATGTATAGCAAATTTAAGACTTTTATGGTTTTCTCATGGATGCCATTGTCACATCTGGACCATAATGCAATGGGACCACAGGGGAAGCACCAGCTATCAAATAAACAAAGAATTATCAAAATCGGCTCACCCAGTCGAAAGTTTTGAGGTAGCAAACATAAAAAAAAACATGCTGACGAATTGAGAACCTCCTTTTTTTAAAAATATGTATATCATTATGATTCATAAATAACTCCAGTTAGTTCTTTTCCAAACAATACTTGCATGTTTTGGTGCACCAGGTTTGCAATTTTACAATTATTACATAATCTAGAACTTGTTATATTACTTGTTTTTACACTGCTAGAGGAGACCCCTATTGTCTGATTATTTAATTTTTGGAAAATATTCCAAATCTTTATTTAGTACACTGCTCAATAGACGCAGTGGTTATTAAATTAAAACTCTTAAGTTATGATCTTACAATCTAGTTTCTAAAACCTATTGTATAATAACTACGTTATTGTAAGTTTATTCTCACACTTCTGCTATAAAATATTTAAATTTAAAATACATACCAAAATTTATGGTGGATGCGGGATTCGACCTCGCGCCTCTCCGGTTGGCATGTTTGTTCAACTCTCGAGTTGTAGCGCGTAAAATTTTAATGAAACCACCAATACAATAAATGCAAAATTAGGAAAGATCCTTATATTTATTCATCAACTATGTTTCATAAAATAGACCTTGACAATATCATTAAGTCCCAATCGACTGTACACATTACACTGTATTAAGAATAATGACATATTATTAATTACACTGATTGTCAAAAAGACATTTTCTTGTAATATTCATTAGTTATTACTTTGCCATTTGTTGAAGTTTCATCTATATATTCAGCTTATATAAAAAACAATAATAGATACAAGTGTTTTTATAATGTAAGTAATTATTTATGTTCAGGTAGGATATACTGAACTCAGCGGTGGATAGAAACCATAAATAAAAAATAGTAGTTTAAAAAAAACTAAAATACGCTTTTTATAGAAAACCAAACTAAAAATAGAACTATTTATTTCCTGCTTTTTAGTTTGGTTTACTTATAAAAGCGTGTTTTTTTAGTTTTTTTAAACCTATTATTTCAATTTTTGAATGAAAAGTTCTCTTTGATATTCAAAAATTTCCTAATATTGCTTAAATCTGTTAAAGACAATGGTTGAAATTTAAAATTAACATCAATTCCTGCCTTATAGCCGGTAGATGAAAATTAAATAATTTAACAAAAATCTTATTTTGCAAATTGAAAAATGGAATAATTTTAGCAAATTAATGCATTTTTACCGGTCCTCAATTAGGCTAAGTTCATATGGCCGCGCGGTACCGCGCGGAACTACGAACCGCGCGGCACAAGATCAATATAAACGATAATTATCGTCTACATTACCGCGCGGTACCGCACGCCAACGCGCGGCGCGCTCTGACCCGCGCGCAAGATCTAGAACCGCGCGCTGCCGCGCGGCCCAAGTATTTCAAACCTGTATCGACCTGTTCAGTTGATCCGCGCGCCTTGAGACGGAAAGACACATAGATCGATGCAATGAGTACCGAAGATGACATTGTGCCTATCGATTTGCTTATCGACGAAATCGAAAAAAGAGATGCGATTTGGAATCTTAACTCTAAGGATTATTCAAATAAAATATTAAAAAGAAGGTCTTGGGAAGAACTAGTTTTAATTTTTTGCAAAAATGATGATTCCGAAGAAAAAAAGAAAAATTTGGGTAAGTTGTTTTTTAATTAGTTTTATTTATTTAAAATAAGTTTTATAAAATCATCACCTATTACACCATTTTATCTTGCCAATCTAATTTACCTTCAGTAACAAAATAATTTGTGAATTTAGTTCGAATATTATCTACTTCATGGATTGCTCGTCCACTGTTAGTTGGATTCACATTAGGTAATGGCGCTGGATTGATCATATCATCCTGATTTATACCATCTCTCATCCTTACCAAGTTATGTAAAACACAAATAGCTTTGACGATATCAACAGCAAAATCTATCTTCACGTCTATTGGCCGGTGTAAGATACGCCACTTGTTACACATTATGCCAAATGTACATTCGACATACCTTCGTGCTAAAGAAAGGCGGTAGTTAAATTTTTTTTTTTCTTTTGACAACATTTTACCACCATAGGGTCTCATCAAATTTTTAGTCATAGCGAAAGCCTCGTCAGCTACAATTACGTATGGTAGTTTAAATGCATCGCTCTCATTATTTGTGATAGATCTAGGCTCTGGTAAGTTCAACGAATTTTCTGAGAGTTTTTTGAATAATGACGTTTCCTTGAAAACACCCGAATCACTGTCTTTTCCGTAAGCTCCAACGTCTATCCATATGAAGCAATAGTTAGCATCACATAAAGCCATTAAAACTAATGAGAAAAAGTGTTTATAATTGTAATACATTGATCCTGATTCTGGTGGCTGTATTAAACGAACGTGTTTGCCGTCCAACGCTCCAACACAATTTGGAAAATATGCTTTATTTTCAAATTGTATAGATATTTGTGTCCAGATTTCTTTTGTTGGTGGACTCATGACCAAAGTTTTTAAATTTCTCCAAAAAACTTGGCACACTTGCTTAATTATACCCGATATCGTAGACTTGCCAATTTTATAACCATATTGTAACTCTGCAAATGAAGAACCAGTTGCTAGGTACCTGTAACATAATAGTTATTTAAGATACACGTGCATAAAGTAGATCTTTACCGAATAAGTGCTACAGTGAAAACACAAGCATAGCGAGTGTTTACAGTGTGGCACGCGAGCATAAAGTGCATATGCTCACGTGCCACGATAAATATTCCATTTCTATTCCTACTCCTATTCCTCGTCAAATTCCTATTCCCATACCTATTCCTACCCCTACTTACTCCTATTCCTACTCCTATTCCTATTCCTAATTCTATGTCTATGTCTATTTCTTTTAAGGAAATCTTTACTGAATAAGTGCTACAAAGAAAACACATTCATAGCGAGTGTTTACAGTGTGGCACGTGAGCCTAAAGTGCACAAAGTACAATTTGCATAAAGTACGAGTAGGTCATAAGGACTCTTTATGCACCCGTATCGTACAACATTTTTCAATAGTTTTGCAATGAAAACTAATAATTAATTATTTACTTTCTAGGATCGATTTTGCAAAAAAAATGGAAAAATTTACGAGATGCCTATGTAAAAGAACTTAAGAAAACAAAACATTTGAAGTCTGGTTCCTCAGCATCAACACCATCTTCATTTTCGTATTTCCAAAGATTGTCATTTCTTAAACAAGTTGTCCAGAAACGAAAAACTGACAACAGCCTTGATGTTGCGGAAGTTACAGAGAATCCTGATTTGGATAGTGCAGTTAACAGCAGCGGCGTTCAAGCTTCAACAGAAAATGTGCCCCGGAAAAAATTCAAACTTCACCCTGCCGATGAACATTTTGCAAATCTTTTACAACAAAGCATAAATACTCGAAATAATAATGCAGCAGAAAAGAAAGATGACGATGAAGATAAATTATTTTGTCTTTCATTGGTTAGGGAAATAAAAAAAGTTCCTGAAAACCGGCGTTTAAAACTGAAAATTGAAATTTATAATTTATTAGAACGATACCAAGCTACACGAGCACAGCCACTTGAAGATTTTAACTACCCGTCTACTTCATATAGCTCACAACGACCACCCAGAAACTATCATGCTTCATTTCAAAGTTCTCAATATAGCAACCCAATGCAGTACTCTGATAGAGAATCAACACAATATGGCTATACAACTAGTTCATACACTTCACCTCCCACAAGTTCATCGCAAGCAACATCACCCCCGGGTGATGTTACTTGTGACCCGTCATACGAAGATTCTCAAGAATTAGATCTGTTCAATTAAACTAAAAGTTAATTTGCCAAGAAGCCTCGCTCATAATTTCTTATTTTTTATAATTTTTACTGTGATTATGATTAATAAACAGTTAACTTACCGCAATGTTACAATGAGTTTTTCTTTTGGTGATATGCAATATCTTACAGCATTTTCACTGGATTTTAAATCATTTTCAATGAAATCGTATAAAAAATCAAAGGTTGCAACTGACATACGGAAATAATTAAAAAAAATTTCTTCATGTAACCTCAACTTAGGGTATAAGGTGACAAACAGGCTTGAAGAAAGTCTGTCACTTAATATTGGATGCACCCAGTATCGCCTTTGTCGTCTTCTGCGACGTCTCAGTCTTCTATATAAAATCCACAAGCAAATTGCCTCCTCCACGTCCATTGTATATCAATGTTAATGCCAGACTGGCGCTCGTATATACCCTGTCATGTGAACTCTCACATCGCGCGTCGGCGCGCGGTGCCGCGCGGCCATATGAACTTAGCTTAAATCTACGAAGTTTGAACGAAATCTAACCGTTTAAAGTGGGTCAAAATCGCGCCCAAATGAGTCGGTTACAAACAAATATACATACAGGTGAAGCTAATAAAAAGCATGTAAATACTGGTATACCTACCTAAGCTAAGAAAAGTACGTAAGTTGGTTGTTGTGTGAAAAATATGCTACTAAAATAAGATACCACAATGTACAAACGAAAAAACTGGAGTGTAACCAAAGAGTGACCTTCCTTCCGGCATTTCTCCATTTTGAATCAAAATATTCAAATTATAATATTGATGAACAATAATAGTACTTATATTCAATCGACAAGCTGTATTAAAACCTATGGGTTAGTGACTCTTTGTCTAATAAACTAGGGGTCCGAATGCTACATTGTATCAAAGAGTACTACGTAAGTTAAAATTTATATTTTGTTTAATATGAAACGTGCAGTGATTTGACAGTATGGCGATTGGCGACGAAGGATAATCCGACAAAGTTTGAAAGCGAACAGTTGCTTAAAACGTTGTGGATTTCGGCTAGATCCTATTCAGAGTCATAAATTTTTATGTATTATGTCGAAAAAAATTGCGGCGAACTGTTAACCCTTATTTTAAGCATCATACGCACACTAAAGTAATCCTGGCCTGTTATTATGTGTTGCCTAGCAGCAAGAGGCCCTATATAAATGTATAAATTATGTAAGTATGCATAATGTATTAAATATATTGTTCTCTGGCACGCATACAGCTACATCTAGTTTGGGGAAAGATAATTTGTGTGAAAGTGAAAAAAAAAAAACATACAAGTCATGATATCATATGAATGAATTAATATAAAATATCATATTGTATTTAAGAACAAAACATTTTTGCGTCTTTTCTACTTTTTTTCTTAATACTTCTATATGGTTAATCAACAGGCTTAATTCAGTCCACCCCAAGTTTCGTCAGCAAAAAAAATAAAAGGCTACATTGTTTTTCATTTTGATCATGATAGCAGTATAATTGCATAGACGACTTAATTTTATTTTTCCCAAGTGTAATGTAATATGCTACAAGTTAATTAGAACCCATATAATAGAGTTGTAGGTGAAGACAGTATATGTTCGAGGGAGCTCACTGTACATTTTCTCCTTAAGGGAATGTAAGAAGCCAACCAATTGTTTTACATTTTGATCATGATATTATTTTCATTGCTTTGACGACTTAATTTTATTTTTCCCAAGTGTAATGTAATGTGCTACAAGTTAATTAGAACCCATATAACAGAGTTGTAGGTGAAGACAGTCTATGTTCGAGGGAGCTCACTGTACATTTTCTCCTTAACGGAATGTAAGAAGCCAACCAATTGTTTTACATTTTGATTATAATATTATTATCATTGCATAGACGACTTAATTTTATTTTTCCCAAATGTAATGTAATATGCTACAAGTTAATTAAAACCCATATAGTAGAAGTGTTCTCAGGACATAGTCTATGTTTGTGGGAGCTTACTGTACATTTTCTCCTTAACGGAATTTAAGAAGCCAACCAACTATCAAATTAAGTATTCAATTTGACTTGTACTATAATATGGGTTTTGATGTAAGCATTGATACCGTATAACATGGCAGGCAATAAATTATTTGTGTCAAATCAATAGTAATTACTGACATTTCAATAGTTTATAACTTGTATGTCGTTCAATCACTTTTTACATCTCTTTCGATACTAACAAGCTGAGAACCAACTTGTTAGAGTTATTGAAGATTTAATAAAATAGCTATTTATATAGTTATTGTAATTTTTATATGAATATTCAATTCATTGAGAAATATTTACTACTAGATCATTCTAAGTAACATAGTATTTTCTTTCATTAATGCAAGTGTTACACATTTAAATAAAACACTTTTAAAGGATTAAAACTGTGTCTTGACATTAGATTTTAGCGTAAAAGTTACATTTTTATTTTGGTGAACCCGACGTTTAAAGACAAGTCCCCCGGAAAACGAGATCTGGAAAGGTCTTGAAACATCGTATTAACTAAAAAAAAAAGGAATTGTGTGGTTTTATGAAACCACGATGCAAGTGAAACTTTTTTTCACAAAATAACATAGGTATTAATATCAGCATAGAAAAAAACAAATTTATATATTATGCTTTATATTTTCATAAAATAAAAAACCTTTATCAAGTGTTTAAAAAATTTGAGACGATGTCATAAAAGTTTTACTTTAATAAAAATGTAACTTTTACGCAAAAATCGAATGTAAAAACACAGTTACAATTACACGCGTTTTAATCCTTTTAAAGTGTTTTATCTAAGTAACATAATAAAATTGTGACAATTTCGATTGAGCAAATTTTGAATAACTGCTGTAGTAACAGGTATTGGGGTATTGGTGTCATGTGATAAAGTATCAATACAGTGTAATATTATGTGGTAGTAAGGTGCGGTTAGTAGCGGCCCGAGCGGGAGTTGCGCGGCGGTTCCCGACGACGTTCCCGAGAGCGAGAGCGGCGAGGTCGTCGTTCGCGGGACCGGGAGCGCGACTTGCGACCGCCCTTGCGACGCGAGTACAAGTATCTGTTAGGAATAAAAACGTAAATTAGTTACTTATGCAACTGTTGTGTAATAAGAGATATTAAAACACGAATGTTAGTTTTATAATAGTATCAAAAGAGTGTTCATTACAACACTCGTTTAGATGATGTAATGGTTATTAGGTAATTAGTTTAATGTTGGCAATAAGCTAACTGTTATAGTTAATAGAGGAATTAAAGCATGAGTGTAGATAAAAACATTTACCGTCTTAATAATATACGTTAAGTTACTCCAAGTTTAAAATTACTTCTCCCTGTCGTGTTTGATTTTTATGACATTTGACAAATGTAAGATAAAGACAAACCTTACAAATAAACTTAGTATAAACCAAGAATATATGCAAAATGTTTACTAATAAACATTTTATTTATTGGTTTATTCGGACATAATATAACGTTTCCCGCATTCATTTGCAAGGCTGCCTCACATTCGGAAAACTTCAGAATTATCATTGCATTGACAATGTTATCAACGATAACGACGAAATAGTCAACATTTCTGCATATTCTTGGTCTCTCTCTATAAATTTATACCAAGGCCAAAAAAATTTAAATTTGGAATAACTTTACATCACGTTTATTAATAACACAGTTATACTTAATCGTTGTTATAATTAGAGAATTTAAGGGTTTCCTAGTGATTAGATTTTGATATAAATGTTCACCATCATCGAAATACCTATCAGAAAACTCAAATCTGTTTTTAAAGCTATAATTCTGTTCCGTTTTCTCATACTAATTATTCCATTTAATATCAGTTCTTGTGACACACAAATCATATTTATTGGAATAACTGGTTTTACGGCTACAATGAACATGAATACTATTAGACGTTGAGTTGCAGGTCGGTACCTACACTTTTAGGTAAAGAAGTCAACCCTAATTTCATCAGAAGAGATAAGATTTACGCAATAGAAAGTGAGGCAACTTCTAGGTGAATAAAAATGTAGGTCAGTAGAACTATGCGATCTGAATTACACCTTAATGTATGACCGCAAGAGTCCCAATTTATTTAATTGATTTTGCAGAGTGAGACATCCATGTATTATTGTATATTCTTTGCTAATGTATAACTAGGGATGCTGTAATCAATCATAAAATGATAGTGATTGAATGTTACAGATCTTTCACAATAGACAATAGAGATAAAATATTGTTGGTGAAAGGAAAATCCTACTTATCTAAATGAAATTGGTCGACCACTATCAATTAGTTACAATTCCAATTTGCAATATTTCCAAAAGCATGTCTGCTTGCAGCCATAAAAATACAAGAAATTATAGAATATTTAAAATTTTTAATTTTCAATAAATTATTAATCTAAATGTAGTTTTCTTAATTTGGTTATTATAATATTCATGTGTTACCGTCTTAGTTCTCGAGAGATTGGTTTCAAGTGCATAAAATTGCAAAAACCACTTCGGGTGCATTCTCCCATTTCGTATTGTCTACAGCATGCCTCACGAAAGTCAGTGACAGGAGACAGTTCAGCATACACAGGGCGACCTCCAAACCAACGGTTGTTAAGATCATTTACTGCCTTTTCGGCATCTTCTTCGCGGCGAAACTGAAACAAAACAATCTTTTTGCTAGGCATAAAAATATATTATAAATTAAAACTGTAACACACATTTTGCTTTTATCAAGACAAAGTAATACTCTCAGTCTTCCTTGTACAATTTTATACCTCCTGAAATCCCCTGCCCCACCTCAATGAAATGTCTTCTCACCTTCGTTTTTACTCCTTTTGTAAATATTTTATGTAAATATATTAAACAAAATAATATTAAGTTATAACAGAATAAAATATGTTTTATATAAGTAATATTATCAGTGTTAGTACATTATAATCTAACAGCATGTATATTTGTTTCAGGTATAATAAGAAAATAAATCTGTTATGATTCTGGGCACCGGTCATTTCTATAATCACTTGTAAATTTGTTAACACTGATCAAATGACACACTCTAAGCTTGGTGGTCTACTGACACTGGCATTGGCAAACGTGACATCGGCACATTGTGGTGCACCTTCCACAGAAGCCACTAGAAAGAATAGAAGTAATACTCTCAGGTTTTCAAGTATAAATAATGGTTATAATCACAATATCTTTATAATATGAAAATTAATAACAATGAAGCTAGATATTTCAAGCAGAGCTCCATTACAATCTCACCTAATTATTTAATTATTCCATGTATTTTAATAGACATACTTTCATCATCAACCATGGGCCATATGAGGCTATAAACAGTCAAATTAAAGCATACAGGTATCATTGAACAATTTTATATGTGTCTGATAGTATGATTGTCTAGTTTTAGAGTTGATTAAAAGTAACTATAATAAAACACATTGTGAGGTTGTCAACTAAAAGACAGGATTTATTTAAAAGTCAATCACATTACAATAACGCCACAGATGACACTAGTAGCAAGGAAGTAGACAGAGAATACAACCATAATGTTATTGGCACACAAAGTCAGCCTATTCACCTAAGCAGAATGTAAACATTATAATAAATAGTAGATCTTACCTTGATATATACATTTCCCACTAAATGGTCACCAAGATTGTCACAAACATTCATTTCCTCTATCTCCCCATACTTATCTTCACACTCAACAAACACATCTTCAAAGAAATTATCATAATGCTCTTGCATTTCTTCATCAGACACATTGGCTACAACCACTGAAAAACCAATTAAAATCCACATTAAATAATGACTACCTTGAGATTCTCATGTTATAAAGTATGACCATTAGAGTTTAGACAATTCAAAACACGAGCTGGTAATTATTTCAATCAAGATAAAATAATGTCAGTTTTACAAATTAGAATGTATCAAAATGCATCTCCTCTTTAGTTCTTAAGTCATTGTCAAAGTAGGCAAATACTCTGTCTGCTGCCCTAAATGATTATAATTTAACCTTTCCGTTCTGGGAAACGGATCGCGTGGTATGCCTCAGATTGGTGCGATTTTGCTGCTCGCTCAGCGTTCTTTCAATGTGTAGCAATAGATTACTTACTAGTTAGGATGATTTGAGTGAATATATCAGAAAGCTATTGAAACAAGCTATAAAACCATGCAAAATAGGGTCTGAACTGGGTGAGGGAGTAGGGTTCACACTCGGTTATTGTCTATCTGAAAAATCTAGTACCCTGGGGCACTGGTCTTTCAGATAGATTTGGGAAGGGTATATGGGTGTGAATGTGGCCCATATGAAGGCAATGTCGATCATTTGTTCTTCAATTGTCCCTTAATGTTTTAACTATTAATTCTTTGTACAATTTTATACCAGCTGAAGTTCCTGGCCCAACTTCCTTTAAATGTCTCCTCTTCCTACTTTTCACTCCTTTTGTAAATATTAAATGTACAACATATTGTTAACATTGCTCAAGAACAAAAACCACTTTTAAGAACCACTTCATACAATGCTTTTATATGGATTTTACAATACAAGACTATAAATAAATATACTCACAATGACTTCCATCAGCCGACTTAGCTGAATTTTGAGGATTTACATAAAGATTTTGAAGCAGAACTGTCTGTGAAAATGTTGGTTTATTATGTATTCTAGAACACCGGTCGCCATGCCTACATGCTCCAATTTTAAAATAAAACGAACAGTTGACTCTAAAAATTAAATGGGATTTAAGAATTAACTAAACATTCTAACCTAAATTAATATTATGATTATTATAAATGTCAAAATATTTATGTTGCAGCCTTAAATTGATAACGTTTTTTTTTATTCTTCAACTTATTTCATATTTTTACTTACTTATCCTTTTCTGTACCAAATATAGCCGCCAAATATTCGGCCATACTTTCAAGTCAATGATTTGTTTGATGGTATGCCCAAACAAACTACAAACTTCTTAGAACGTTTTCAGAGTGCAATTGTATACCCACTACGAATCCTAACTTCTACGCTAATAGATTGATAATTATATGTGCACACATAATCATTAAATAATAACAATCCGAGTTTAATTATTTAAAATAATAATTCAGTACCGAAATACGAAAGCCGAAACTGGAAAGCAATTACCAAAGAGAATTGAAACACTCGTTCACCAATTACCAAAGAGGACATAATCGCTATAAGAGAGAATATATTCACTACCATAGAGAATATAATCACTGGCAGACAGAATATTATCAATACCAAAGAGGATATAATCACTATATTCTACTCGAAACTTCGAAAGGCGGAATATTCTTGCATTTATTCAGTTTCTTTTTTTAAGTACAATAGTAGTACTTCTTTCGGCGCGTTATGAAAAAATGATGAGAGTGAAATTTTAAGATGCACGCGCATGGGTGAAGTTGGTTCCTAAAATTTTCTGACGTTTGAGACATTTGTTATTTTTTTTGTTTATCCGTCCATTATTAGGATAGGCAAAGGGCTTTTAGAGACTGAGCGTTTGGAGATTAAATAAAACAACTGCTTGAGTAGTATGAAGACTGTGAGGAATATGTGGAAGATATATTTTACTTCAGTTACATGATATATATACAAAATCCTTAAAACTAGTTAACCAATTACAATTGTTACTTAAAAAATATTTACAAGTTTAGAAAATACAAACACATACTAAAGCTTATATTTTGACCAATAGTTAAACGTTTCATTCAATAAGAATTGAGAATAATATTATGTGTCCCCTTCAAGTGAAACGCACCGGCAACTTGATGTGTCGGCCTGTCCATGACATTTTGATAGGCTGGGACGCCAAGTTGTTCGTAGGGTCTGGTAACTTAGTATCTTGGGTATTGGTGGTATGTTTGTCAGGTATCGGTAAGGTTATTGGTAACTTGTACAGGTAAAGGTAATGCATATAATGTATTGTTTTCTTCAGTTTCATTTAATAAATATGCAGGTTTTAAACGGTACGATAACAAGTACGGTCCTTGATATGGTGTTTGTAATGGTGATTTTACTGAATCTATTCTAATAAACACATGACTGCATGTAAGTCTTGACGAATAAATATGTGTTGTAGGTGAGTGTGGTTTATTAGCTGCGATATGGGTACGTAATTTATCACCGTAGGTATGATCCAATTAGGTAGATAATGTTGGTGTGCTTATGTCGAAGAAATCACCTGGTAGATGAAGGTTATAGCCGTATGTTAGTTCAGCGGCGCTAACGCCTGTGTCCGATCGTAGAACTGCGCGCAGTCCTAATAATACGGTTGGTAGTTCATTGATCCATGAACAGGTGTTTGTTAACCTTGAACGAAGGGCTGTCTTCAAGCAACGATGAAAGCGTTCTACCTTTCCGTTACTCTTTGGGTTATAGCTAGTACTTCGTATCCGTTTAACTCCTATAGTTTTCATGAGGTTGGTATACAGAGTGCTTTCGAATTGTCGACCTTGATCACTAGTTAGTGTCGTTGGGCATCCAAATCTTGAGATCCAGTGATTGTAGATGATATCTGCAATTGTCTCAGCTGTAATATTGTCACTAGGGATTGCCTCAGGCCAACCAGCATGTCTGTCGATCATTGTTATCAGATAACGATGTCCTTGGGCAGAGGTAGGTAGAGGTCCAACAATATCTATGTGTATATGCTGAAAGCGATCGGTTGCGTCGAAACATTGAATTTTGCTGACTGTGTGGCGTTGTATTTTACTTTTCTGATAATTTATACAAGTTTTACTCCACTTCCCGATGTCGATATTCATTGAAGGCCAAAAGAATTTTTGAGATATTAATTTACGTGATGTTCGTATTCCTGGGTGAGTAATAATATTATGTACACTATTAAAAATTTGTTTGCGGAATTCTGTAGTTTCGCAATATAATTCTAGGTTCGTGTTAGGTACATTTATTTTCTTGAAGGTTAAGTTTGGTTGTTGAATGAGTTGTGTTATGCTGGTGTCTCGCTCTTGTGCGCACACTATCTCGCTGTAATCGATCGTAGGTGATACTGTTATTGTTTTTAAGCGGCTTTATGCGTCGGCAATTATATTATTTTTTCCACTGATGTGTCGAATATCGGTTGTGAATTCACCGATGAATAATAATTGGCGCGTTCGGCGTGGCGTTTCGTTTGCAGTATGTGTTTTATTTATAGTGAATGTGAGGGGTTTGTGGTCTATGAATATAATTAATTCACGTCCTTCAAACATCTTACGGAAATGTTTCACTGACTTATAGACAGCTGAGAGTTCTCTGTCATACACCGAGTATTTCTTCTCCGCCTCTGAGAATTTCTTTGAGAAGTAACCGAGTGGTTGCCAATTATTTTCGATGTGTTGTTGTAGGACGGCACCTACTGCATTGGCAGATGCATCGCAGAATATTGCGATAGGGGGTCATACCATGGTCATACCCATCATGTGATGGGTGAGCGAGTAAGGTAGCTATAGATATGCTATTCTTGCACTCTTCGAATGCTTGCGATGCTTCGTCGGTCCATTCAATTATTGTTTTATCACGTTTCTTGACATGGTGTAGGTAAGCGTTTAGCGGAGCTTGTATTGATGCAGCATTCGGTATGTGGTCACGATAGAAATTTAACATGCCTAGAAATCGTCTTAAACCTTCTATAGTTTTCGGTTTTGAATATTCGGTAATGGCTTTAATCTTCTCTTCTGGTTACTGTATACCGTTTTTTGATACGATGTATCCAAGAAATTTGACTTCCGTTTGGCCTAAGTTACACTTCGCGGGGTTGATAGTGATTCCGTTTTCTTCCAATCTTCTAAGAACTGTTCTTAAGTGATCGCGATGCTCAGTCTCGTTTGCTGAGGCTATGAGCAAATCGTCGATGAATGGATAAATCGCTGAAATGTTTGTCCCGCATTCTTCAGACCAGGACACATGCGAGGAAATTCGAATAAACCCATTGGTGTGATGATAGCTGTTTTCTCTGTGTCCTGTTCCCTGGTCTTCAATTGTTGGTAAGCGCGGTTGAGGTTGATTGTGGAGAATATTGTTTTACCAGACAGATGATGGGTGAAGTCCTTGACTCTCGGCACTGGATAACGATCGGGTTTGGTTATGCTGTTCAATCGTCTATAATCACCGCATACCCGTATATCGCCACTCTAATTAGGTACTATATGGAGTGGTGAAGACCATGGACTTTTACTCGGTCTGCGGAGTCCTTGTTGCATCATGTTTTCAAATTATTTCTTCACTATTTCATAACGATGAGGTGGAATGGGACGAGCACGGCAATGTAATGGAGGTCCCTGTGTTTCAATATAATGTTCCACGTTAATTTTAGGCGATAATTGCATAGTAGTTAATCTCGTGGTACCGGGGAATTCGGCGAGTATTGCGTGGTACGGGGCCTGTATATCGATACTTCGTACTGTGGGTAAGGTCATTGAAATTACTGGCGCGTTGATTTTAAGATTTGTGACGGCATCAAACAATCTTCGATTTTTTAAATCTACGATGAGTTGGTGGTGGTTCAGAAAATCGGCACATAATATTGGTTTCGTGACGTCAGCTACAATAAACTTCCACTTGTATGGTCGACGGAACTTGAGATCGAGTTCTAATGTTTTCTCACCATGTTTGCAGCGTACAATTTAAATGGTAGAGGCGTTACTTTCAGGCCTAGTTTTCTTGGTAGGACGGATATATTAGCACCGGTATCTACTACAACAATGAAAATTTAATTTTATTTGACACAAATAAATTCATTAATTATAAACTGAAAATAACCAATGGTAACCTATACCTACCATTTAGAGTTAAGCGACAGCTGGCTACTTTAGTAGCTCATAGTCTTAGTCAACAAACTACTTCCTCTGTAGTATTATTTAATAAACATGCCTCTATTGGGCAAAATTGTAAAATAATCGACATACAAGCCTCTATTGGGGAATGTATTAGTACTAATGTACAAAAATATAACAAAGAAGATTTTTCTTAAATTAGTTTAAATTAAGTTATTTGACAAGGGAGGACAACTCTTGCAATATCATACAAAATAGGCAACATTCACCAAGTATAATGTTACTGCTATAGATAATCATAATATAAAGCTCATAAATATTGTTCACCAGAATATACAAGGTATCTCAAGTAAGGAATTAGAAATTTAACTGTTATTGAGCTGGTGTAATATAGATATATTATGTATTACAGAACATTGGCGTAAGAGTCATGAGCTCCAGTTTAGTTTTAGAGAATATAAAGTAGTCAGTTAGTTTTGTAGAAGTAGGGCAATACATGGAGGTTTCCTGATTATTATTAATAATAAATTAAAATGTAAAAATAGAAGAGATATTGTTAATCTCTCTATAGAACAACTAATTGAGATAGCTTGTATAGAACTAGAGCAATTTATTATTGTAAGTGTATACCGCCCCCCCCCCCCCCCCCCCTGCAACATATGAACAATTCCAACATAGAATGGAGGAGGTACTATCAAAATTTAGCAAAACTAGCAAGTCAATTATAGTGTGTGGAGATTTTAATATAAACTTGCTTGAACCTTCGGCCAATTGTACTAGCCTTAAAAATTTATTTCAAAGTTTTAATTTGTTCAATGTATTTTGGGAACCACTTCTACAACAGCAGCCTGTTTAGATAATATTTTTACAGATGTTAGTATTACTAGTAAACTCATAATTAATAATCTTCAGTACGACCATAGTGGGCAACTTAAAAAAGTAAATACAAGATTGGACAATGTCAGACCAAAAAAGGTGACGATTATACCAGTTACGGGTAGCCGTCTTGAGAGGTTTAGAAAAAATTTGGTAAATACGATACCATTTTTACACTGTGGTGAAACTGCTAATTTTCACTATAACTTAGTCTTCAATTCCTTCTGTGAGGAATTTGACAGGATTTTTACTAAAGTAACGGTGACAGTAAACAACAAACATAGTTTTAATGATTGGGAAACAATGGGTATCCACAAAAGTCGTAAACGCTTATATGACCTTTATTATGAGAAACATTACAATAATAGTGAAGAATTTAAAATAAATGTAAAAAAATACTCCAAGCTCTTTAAAGTAGTTTGTCATGAAGCGAAAACACGTTTCATTGCAGATAAAATTGAAAACAGTATTAATAAAGTAAAAGCGACTTGGAGTGTAATTAACAATGAAACTGGTAGATCGAATTCCCGTAACACCTCTATCTGTTTAAATATTAATAATCGCGTTATAAATTAGGAAATAGAAATTGCAAATGAATTTGATAAATATTTCTCCGAAATCCCGATTGTCACGACCAAAGACCTTAACTCTTCGCCAAAAGCACCATATATGATATGCTTAAATTACACGTACCAGTATCTTCCACTGATTTGAAATTTAAGTATGTTACAGGTAGCGATATAATAAAAATCTTCAAATTAATTAACCTAAAAAATACAAAAGACTTATGGGGCCATTCGACTAAAATTGTAAAATACATACTTGACATTATAGCACCTGAATTAGCAATAATATTTAATAATAATAATAATAATAAATCTTTATTTCGAGTATCATGACTCATATTAATTGTTAGTAATACAGCAAACTTATTTTCTATGTTAGTACTTATCCTAAACCTATTACTTATTAAGTTACAGATGTGTGTCACCGCTGCACCATTCCGTTCGAAATACTGCAGCAATGACCCACATATCTGCAATCCAACCTGCTCGCAATCATCTTTAGAATGCTGTTGATACTGCCCCGCACTCTGCTCACCAGGGATCCACATCTTTTGCGTACAGTCGCATAAAAACAGTCGACCCGTGCTTCCGCGAACATCCCTGATGCGCTACAAAATCGGGGCAGCCCCATCAGCACCCTGAAAGCATTGTTATATTGAACACGAAGCGCGTTGTAGGATTTTTGAGTGTACATGGCCCACAGGTTGCACGTGTAGAAAGTTGTACAAAAGGCTCTGAACAGCGTAATCTTGACGCTGTTTGAGCAACGCACGAATCTGCGAGCCAGCATATTCGCTCTCACCGACAACGCCCTCCGTTCTCTCTCGATTTCCGTGTCGTCCCTGAGGTCGGAAGTCAACATATGACCAAGATATTTAAACGTAGATACTCTCTCCAACGCTGTACCATTGAGCATTACAGGTGGTACTTTATTTGGTGTTTTACCACCGGCCTCAAAGACCATCACTTTACTTTTTCTAGCGTTATAGGCAAGACCATGTCCTCCCACATAAGCCTCACATATGGCCATCAGTTGTCTGAGACCACAAATAGACGCACTGAGCAGCACCATGTCGTCTGCGTAGCTTATATTGTTGACACAAGTTCCGTCTATGAAGCAGCCGACCCTGGTGCCACTGAGCTCGTCAATCAAATCATTTACATATAGGTTGAAGAGCGTTGGTGAGCTCAATCCTCCCTGCCTCACCCCGCACTCCAACCCACATGGACGTGACAAGACTCCCGCCCATCTGACATGGCTGACCTGGTTTTCATACCAAAATTTGAAAATATTGATAATCTCAGAAGGTATTCCAACCTTTCCCATTTTTTGCCATAAGATATCGTATGAAACCAGATCAAACGCCTTCGACAAGTCAAGAAAACAGGCATAAACTGGAGTCTTGCGCTTAGTATAGTATGTGACAGCACTTTTAACACACAGTATAGCACTCTCTGTAGACAATCCAGGTCGAAATCCAAACTGGTTGTCATGAGGCTTTATAAACTTATTTAACTGCATATTAAGCATGCTGTCAAACACCTTTGAGATGACCGTAGCCAATGAAATTGGTCTATAGTTGTTTTTATCAGCCAGGTCGCTGGTTTTGTTTTTTACAATAGGCACAACTATTGTACGTGTCATCTCGTCCGGCATAAAACTATGACTCACACAAAAGCTGTACAGCATTGACAAAACCCTGGGAAGATGTGGCCCAGCGTATTGAAGATGCTCAATGCTCAGTCCGTCATGGCCTGGAGATTTACCTCTGGTCATATGTTTGATGGTATGTGCTATTTCTTTACACTTGAAATTGATACCAATTTCTATGTTGGACTGAACATTGAGCACCGATTCAGAAGTCCCCCGTAGCGGCTTAACGTGAAAGTGGTCCATAAACATATTAGATATAGTTTCAGGCTCACACACACCACCAACGCTCACAGGGAGGGACGGCTCACTGTTCATTCTATTGGTATTCTTCCAAAACCCGCGAAAATCATTTTTCGAATGGTGCGAAGCTAGAATATCCATTTTAATTTGATCCTGACGGTTTTGACACCATTTTAAACGAGATTTGAAAATGCTTCTAGCCTCGCACATTTCCTTATAAACATATCCTGAGGTTGGCTTCCCATACCACAGCCACCACTGAAACTTTTGCCTTGCCTCCCCGTGCGCTTCGGCTACATGCTTATTCCAGCCTATCACTCTCTTTTTGGCTACACGGTACATACTCTTTCGACCCGCCCCGGAAGCCTCAACTAAAGCTTTAACGATGAATGATAATGAATGGATAGATGAGGGTGTGTTCCCTGACCTCATGAAATACAGCAAAGTTATACCTTTGTTTAAATCGGGCAGTTCTTTTGACCCTGCCAATTTCAGACCTATTTCAGTGCTGCCTGTTTTTAGTAAAATTTTTGAAAAACTTTTGCTTCAACAGCTACAAATGCATTTTTGTAAATTAATGAACAAAAATCAGTTTGGTTTCACTAGGAGCTTATCAACAATTAATGCGGGTACTAGACTCATTGAGCACATCTTTGACGCCTGGGAAGAGTCACAGGATGCATTGGGCATTTTTTGTGATTTGTCAAAAGCATTTGACTGCGTCCACCATGAAACTTTACTCCTAAAACTAAAGCATTATGGAGTGAAAAATAGAGCCCTAAATCTGTTAAAATCATATTTAAGCGAAAGAGTTCCGATAGTCGATGTAAATGGTAAACGGTCTTCGGGTAAACCTGTGGGAATAGGTGTTCCACAGGGTTCTATTCTCGGTCCTTTCTTGTTTCTTATATATATTAACGATCTACCGTTTGTGGTAGATGATGCAATGAGATTGTATTGTTTGCTGATGATACTTCACTTATTTTTAAAGTGAAGCGACGTGAGGGTAAGCAATGCACTCTCAAAGATAGTGCGTTGGTTTGAGACGAATAATCTGCACTTAAACAGTAAAAAAACAAAGTGCTTACGGTTCATTACACCAAACACAGCGGAGGTACAAACCAACGTACTTATAAATGACCAGAGATTGGAACTTGTGGACACTACGGTCTTCTTGGGTATCACGTTAGAGAAAAAGCTTCAGTGGGGTCCACATATTACCCATCTAGCAGATAGACTCAGCTCTGCGGCATATGCAGTTAGAAAGATTAGAGAGTACACGAATGTTGCGACCGCTAGATTAGTGTACTTTAGTTATTTTCACAGCATCATGACGTACGGTATATTACTATGGGGTCATGCTGCTGACATTGATATAGTGTTTGCACTGCAAAAGAGAGCTGTTCGTGCTATATATCAGCTTGGTTATAGACAGTCTCTCAAAGAAAAATTTAAAGAAATAAATATTATGACAGTTCATTGTCAGTACATTTATGAAAATTTAATGTATGTTCACAGGAATCGTCACCTTTTTGCTCTTAATAGGGATTTTCATTATTATAACACTAGAAATAAGGGATTGCTTGTAACTAATTCTAGTAGGCTTCATAAGATGCATAATAGCTTTAAGGGTAAATGTATACACTTCTACAATAAAGTCCCAGCCACTGTTCAGGCATTATCTATAAATAAATTTAAATGTTTTATAAAAAAATGGCTCTGTCGTAAATCCTATTACTCCACTGCTGAATATCTAAATGATCGGACAGCCTGGGACTAGATTGTGATTATTTTATAGCCATAGAAATGACTGTACAATATTGTATATTTTTATTGAAAAGAGCGCAAAAAAAAGAATGCTGGGAGAGTTTCTTGCGCCGCTTCTTCTCTCTCAGAGCGCCATTTGTTTCCGAAGCGGTAGTAGTATCTAGTAGTGTAAGAAATGACATCAAAGAATTCTAAAGGAATCAATTTTGAGAAAATAAATGCCTTTTATGCCTTTTTACTAAGAATGACATCATGTGTGTGATCTACCTGATTTGACGTCGATGATTCTGCACCTGATGCTGGTGGCTGGCGGGAGACGGCTGCTACCTCCTGGATTTGCTCCATCATCGTGTCAGCAAGCAACGCTAGTTCCTCCAGCGTGGACTTCGCGCTGAATGACTCGCTGACGGCGAGCACGGAGCGGACGTGGACTGGCAGCAACTTACTCCACTTCATGCGGAGGGTGGAGTCGGTAACCTTGTCCCTCGCAAGGTTACGCATGTGTTCTTGTTCGGGGTCACCACTTTAGAGACTGAGCGTTTGGAGATTAAATAAAACAACTGCTTGAGTAGTATGAAGACTGTGAGGAATATGTGGAAGATATATTTTACTTCAGTTACATGATATATATACAAAATCCTTAAAACTAGTTAACCAATTACAATTGTTCCTTAAAAAATATTTACAAGTTTAGAAAATACACACCAATACTAAAGCTTACATATTGACCAATAGTTAAACGTTTCATTCAATAAGAAGTGAGAATAATATTATGTGTTCTATCTCGCTCTAAGACTAATGCTATCGCAGTAAGCCGGCCAGCGAGCGCTTGTGTAAACTCGCGTCGATCCTCGATCATCCGATGACAATGAGCATTGAGCACCCACTCTGTCGCTCATTGATTAAGATTGAATGAATAGTGATTGACGCGGCGACGCTTTAGTAGAGTACGCTCGGACTTGCTGTGAGGATGTGTACCACGGAGCATATGACTAATCACGTGAGTATATCTGCGGTCTTCGAGAGAACGTGACGATGCTTGTACTTCGATGAGATGACTACTGATGATCTGCATGATTCTATGACTTGATGTACAGCATTATGAAATGGTTCTTATAAGAGCTAATATAACGGATATGTTCTTTTAAGAATGATTCTTTCGGCATACGCTTATTACAGTTAATATGAACGATTTATATTTCTACGATCTATAATGATACGAAGGTATTACGTTACAAGATAGCTGATATTAGACATTTGTATTAATTGATGTAATTGGTTGTAGGTACAGCTACAGGCTCAAGCCCATATAGCCGTGTTCGCTATTTAATAATTAATTGTCAAAGCCATCGTTGCAAGATTTTTGGAGTTTACTACTTAAGAATCGATTTCATATAAGGCGACTGGTATGAGAAAAATATGAAGAGTAAAACCTACTCATCAAATGGGATGGTAACGTTTTTGGTGCGCATCATTTCTCGCGCACCTTTCACTTTTCAGTTGTGTGTGTGTGTGCATCTGTGCGTGTGTGTATGTATATACTTATGTGTAGCCAGCATACACAGTATACTACGTGATAGCTTACGCATGTTGTATAATATACCTATTAGGTTGTGCCAAAATGTAATCTTTTAAATTTGGAATTTTGAGTTCAACTTTCAACAGGAGTTGTGTTTGGGCATTTCCTGACATATTTTGAGCGTTAAGGATTTATTTGACTTGATTTTGTTTAGTACCTGTTCAAAGACAAGTTCTTGAGGAGTAAATTCCAGTCGTGCGTCGGAGCTGACACACACACTTTTTTACAATATTGTTCTTTCTACAAACGTAACGAATAGCGCGAGAAATAAATAATTTAACGGATTTTTGCTTTGTGAGGCCAAAGTAGTATAACTTCTTGCGTGCATACATAAGTACACACACGCTTTTTGCAAGCATTTTGGATGCAAGTCCATAGGGGCTTATACCTCATCAGGGCTTAGTCTACAATTCCCGTTAATTATAATATATATTACCTATGGTCTACAATCTAAGTAGGTAGGTATATACCTACTGTATGAAATGTAGTATAAGGAATATAAATTAAAAAGAGCATACAAAAGTTTTACACAATGCTATATTTCCTTATTTTTCAATTCGAGTGTATTCATTTATTCAAGTAAGTAACATTAGATACACTATTAAATTAGTATTTGAATCATGTTGTTCTTATCTCAAAACATAGACGTCGCTCCATACATTTCCTATTTCTATCTATAATAACAGTTAATATACCTCTGAATTTTGAAACAAAAGACTTTGCTTCGGCCCATAAAAAATATCGGACTAGTCATATTATTGCAAAGAGGTTACAAAAAAAGAACACAAGGAACGTCGAAGACGTGGCTGTATGGGCTTGCACCCTTTGCCTATCCTTATAATGAACGAAGAAACAAAATATACCAAAAGAACTTATAGTATTACCACAGAGTACAATATAATGTACTGAAATGTATAATATCGTATTTAAATCCTCTTTGTTTAGTAGAAAAATAGAGTTTACAGATCATGCTTAAGTTAACATACAATTCGTGGATTGATCTAAAATTTCAAGCAACCTATCTTCTACAGCTTTTTGGTATCGGCTACAAAAGGGCCTGAATTGGTTAATATAGGGAAGAGTTCCGATTTGTGGAGTGCTTATGACTTCAGGTCCAGACAGATACTTCATAAAACACCAATCAAAAGTACCTAAATCTACTACTACCTAGTAAAACATTTTTTAATAGATTCACTAAGCAGGATACACTTTAAGTATAATTGTATAAAACAGAATAATACTTTAACATGTACGGGCGAGTGCCTTCTTCTGAACATATCAAGATTTTATATGTGTTCTAGATTTTATATAAAACTAAAAACAATAATTAACCTATAGATGAACACAATTAAACACCATATTCCCCAATCCAATAATCTGCTATTTGTAACAGAAAAATTACTGTCTGTACCCAGGACTGACAGATTGAATAATTTGTCTACCTCCGGAAATAATTCATTAAACAGAGAACAAATGCGATACAAACTAGAATGTTGAGCATAATTTGAGCGAGTTGTGGGTAGACTGAACGTTATCATAAGAATAATACGGCTGCAATGCCGTGGGACTGCCAAGTTAATTTTACTAAATAATAGAGGACTGACTATGAGGCCATGAATCAGTTTGTGTTAAAAGATAAGATCTGATATTTTCCTACGCTACACATATACAAATCTAGATTCATAGCAGTCCAACTGACCATTAAGATTACTTGAATATGGGAGATGATATTACTTATACAAATTTGGACTGTATCTCTTTTAACCGCTTTATGAACTTTGTAAGAAGGGATCTGGATTAATCCGGGCTTATATACTCTATTCCAGGTCACTAACTTGTCTAGAATATGATAACAAAGCTTCATAACATATCAGATGTCTTCACGTCTACACGAGACCAACTATAATGTCCGTACATCTAACGAAATGCAAGGCCACACAATATACAAATCACAGACGACCAAAGATGATATTAAATTCATGCATTGACACATACATTTATGACGTTTCCTTTTACAACTGTGCAAATTGAAGTTATATTCGGCATACAATAATACATACCTACATAATATTATAAATTATTAAAATAATTATGTGTGATTTGCTTTAATTAACAACATTTTACAATAATCTAAACAAATAGCAAAATTTTTATTACGAACAGGATTTTTTTACTACCAAGTAATTAAATCGTTTTATTGATAATGTATATGTAATGACGTGTAAACAGTAATGCAAATTGCAAATGGCGTCCTGAGAATATGAATTCTAAGGAAGTCGACTAGAAGGATTGAATTACTTTTTTTTCCGCAAGTCTTGTATTATGTATTCAATTTTAAATGGTCATATAATATTCATTACATAATAATTGAATATTTTTTTGTGTAAATGATGTGGATTGAAATAAAAAATAAATAGATGCAATTTTATACATTTTTATTTTTCTTTATACACGTTATACATAATATGTACAGTGCTGAACTTATGGTCTATCATAAAGGACTATTTCGAATTTCGAGAGTAATCGATGATAACTTGCGGCTTAAATCAGCGGAAGGAGGTGATCCAAATCAACAAAGGAAAAACACAACATCTATATCTGAAATGAAAAGTCCATCATCTTGTCTATTAAAAGGTCACAAAGATTTTTGATCTATAACGCTGTTTTTTGATTTTATTTGATATTGTTTTATTTTATAATTATTAATTTTATTGATAAGTATACAAATTCGACTGTTGGCTTAGTTGGTAAAAGTGCTGGGGGGTACTTCCGAGAGGTTCGGTTCGACTCCCGCATCGAAAAATAATTCTTAAGTAAATGGATACCTTTACATACAAGATATACGTAGGCCTTTATCGATATTAATACTATAAAAAATTTCATCATGATCTTTCTGTGTTGTGTGATCATAATAAATTTGTAACGCAAAAGGTATATTATCATATGTAATATAAAATGATTCCATTTGAAGACCTAAATTTTACATTAAATACTTAACATTTACAACAAATAGATACCCATTTATATCTCATTGGCTCTTATCGTCGCACATGGGGACCTATTGCAAATAGGCCACTGATTTTATATGTTGCACCACATCTGTTTCAGAAGTTGGACATTCAGTAAGGAAATTCAATTATAAACTTATCGATGAAACTAATAAAGATTTATAAAATGTTAAATAAACCAAAAGGATGATGAGTTAGGCTATTTTAACTTGTCAGGTAGAAACCATCCATGTAGACACTTTGGCGCTGGCGACGGAGTGATGAAGGTAGCTCGTGCTATCTCCGTCATATTTTTCGCATCCAGGACTAGCAGAGCCACCTGGCGTTCGTCCTTGCTGAATACTAGAGCGCTGACTAGTACACCATCATCTTCATCCTAACAACAGGACAGTAAGATTAGAATATGTACGATCTGGCTCCGAAAAAAACTCAAATATCAAGTCATGATCCAAAGTGTTCAATGCATACATTTTCATTCGGTATATATTCAGTCAAAAAAATATCGGAAATGCATGATTTGTTCAAAGTTAAAAGATTTTATTTTTTGTTGTTAAATTACAACTGTATCCAATTTGGGGTTTGAGTTGCATCTGTTATTTATTTAAAATACTGTGCTGTTTTAGTTAGATCTTACTATAACTAGTGTGTATTGCGAATTTACTTTACTGTTAAATTTTGCATTGTCTATGGAATTTTGTGTTTGGACTTCCGGCACACTCAAAATGTAAAAGAAAGCTTACAGTGAGTCGACTTTATCAAAACCACGTGTACAAATGAGTGGTACAAATTGATTGACATATGCTGGAAGATTTGCTACGCCCTGGTAGGCCATTAACATCATCAACTAAAGTTGGCACATCGCAAAATGCAAGGTATAGTAACATAGTATAAATAGTAACTGAAAATCTTCAATCGAATCTTCTTACTACTTAACTAGGTATGAAACATAATGAACTTTAACTGAATTTACTCCAAATACTCAATTACTTAAGAAAGTGTCACTGAGGACATGTTATAAAAAAATAGTTCTGACAACATTTATGATATACATTGTATCTGGTGACGAAGCGTGGGTTTGCGAGTTTGATTTGAAAACTAGTCAACATGCTTCGGAGGCCTTCCAACAGAACAGAAACCGAAAAAACCACGCCAAAATCAGTCACGTTGACTGTTTTCTTTGACTATCACGGTGTTGTGCACTTGGAATTTTTACCGAAAGCCTAAACGGTATTTAAAGTTTAAGATTTGAGCGTTATGCGTCTTTTTAATGAGAGCAATTTCGACGAAAAAGGCCAGATTTGTGGAAAGAAAATGCTTGGATTAATACCCTCGATTAACCACTTTATTCGCCAGATACTGCTCCAGCCGACATCAAAGTAGGCCTCGTGGCACTCGTTTTCATTGGTAGAATACATAGAGGTGAATTCGCGATGCAAACGAAACTGAACTCCAAAAGAATGATTGGAATATTCGTTTGCGTATATCTATCGTTTCTGTAGGAGCATACTTTGAAGTTTGAAGGCGATAAAGTTAATTTGAATGAATAACTAACATAACATTTTATGTATATATCTTTTCCGGCTACTTTTTTAACAGAGTATTTGTTGAAGAGATTGTTGCTGCATTTTATGTTGAACCACAAATTGTATAAATGTACCTCAGCGTTTGGACGAGGTACGAAAATAGGCTCGCTTGAATAGCATCCTTCTTCCCACCAGATTTTTGATTCACCCGTCTTCGTGTCCACTTTGACCAACTGAAAAAAAATATTAGGTTTAATAAATATGTATCAACTACAACCAGACGGGATCTGTGTAATATTTTTTATTATATCTTAAGAATAGAATACAAAATAATGAATTAGAAATTATTTTCATAATTAAAATAATAATATATTTAAGTGAATTGTCCTGAAGACAAAAGTTTAAATAACTTTGAATAACTTTATTGAATTTTTAATGCTATATCCATTGTTAATTGAGTACCATTTTCTACCACAAATTAATCAAATAATTTGTTATTGTTTACTTCCGATACATACCGAGCCCGGATGTTCATGGTCGACTTCAGAGCTTATTGCATAAAAATATCTATAAAATTTACCTGAAAATAATGCACTTGATAAAAACAACAACCACGAGGTGCTAAATTATAAAATAATCCATATGTATCTGAAATTCGATGAATCTCTAAGGATGAATGATGATGAACCAATAGTGAGAAAGAATTTTCTTCAGCTTTTAAGAGCTAAAAACAAAAGCAAAAACATTATATAAAAAAAGGGTGTGTGTACCTTGTCCTAACAAAGCAAAAATCCCTAAAATTGTCTATTCCTTCTGCTATTCTACGTTTGTAGATAGAACAATATTGTAAAAATCTTGCAACGATGGCTTTGACAATTAATTATTAAATAAAAAATTAAAAATCAAACGTCACAAAATTTTAGGAACCACAGAACAGAAAAAACTAGTAGAAGTGGCATGATGTCATTTTACTATGGAAACTGATGTCGCCAAACTCACACATTTATCTATTAAATATGTAATTTACACACTTAATTCCGATTATATGATAGGCCTAAATGAACAATCACAAAAAGACATTACTACAAATTTATTTACATCAATTTCGAACTTAATACAATTACGCTAATCTCATATTCTTAAAGTGACTAAGACAACCTCAGAACTTTTTCTTCGATTCCGAAAAATAACATTTAAAAACTTGAAGAAATAGGAACTCTATAACCATAGATTTGACTTCGGTCAGAATACCTAGTGTTGTACGAAAATTAATAAGCATATCGATAAGTTAGTGAAAACTAGAAATGATGTAATCAGGGAAATGAAGTATATTACCGATATAGTACGTCGTAAGCTAAAATATATAGGCCAATATTTTTTTAGGTATAGTTTTATTTGAAAGGATATACAATATTTAGCTCAATTCAAATAAAATCAAGATAGCATACAGGAATAGTCTTGGAATGTTACAATATATCAATATTAGGTATACCTGTACCTGGGAAGCAATACACGCATAAAACATAGTTTTTTTTTTATAAGTATTCATCGTTATTCTGTATAAACCTAGGGCCCAGTTAGACATGGGATTTTATAAGCCCAACTGCTTCCATACATAATGCGCGTGTGCGAATGAATAATAAAAACAGAAGCTATAAGTACTGATGAAGTATTAATAATCTCGTTAGTCTTATAATATATGATATTTTATATTATGATGTACATATGCTACAATGATGGCAAACATTCCCAGAATTTATGATTTCCGATCTATTTTTTACAATTCTATGACGTATTATACTCAACTTTATCAGTGGAACGTCAATATAAATAATTGTCTATGCTTAAAAACTACCGCTTATTTAGTTTAACTGGAATCTCACACATATTTGTTAAATAATAATTGGCTGTACCTAAGAGACAATTAAAACTATGAATTTGAAATCATCGTAGTCTTTCTTGTACACAATTATCACAACCATATTATAACATTTTGCTTACTTACACCCTTATCGCATGATGCATGGACAAGAGCAATACTTGAATACAATTTATAAAGATAAAATATAATTCGATAAAATTATATCGATATGTACATGCATGCACTTGTACTTGAGTAGCAAGATATTTTAATTGTTTACATTAATTATTATTCTAACATAAGTTACATCGATTAAACGTAAAGGTAAATGAAACATACTTCGTAATTATATGGTTCATTTTTTATTGTATATTTTACATAACACATGAAAAATATTAATTGTATTTAAATCGGAAAATTATGATTACCGATGATAGGAAATCCATTCGTTGGACATAATGTTTTTATTGAACTGGAAAAATTGAAATTGTAAGACATACCTATTTGTATTTTTTTTAAAGATAATTATGCTTCACTTCACATCAAATGACTGGTCTCAGTTGAGCCTCGAGTACCCTTGTACACAATAGTGGCGACAGGGTAACGCCCACATGCCACTTCCACTAGTTTTTTTCTGTTCCGTGTTAGGAACCAACTTCACCCTGTAACTATTTGTGTTACAGTGATGCGCGTGCATCTTAAAATATCACTCTCATCATTTTTTTCATAACGCGCCTAAAGAAGTAGGTATAACTTCAATTTTATATTTTGATAAAAGGACCCATTTATAGCTCGTTCAGATATATTTACAAAATCATTTCAAAACCCCTAATTTTTAAGCATCATAAATATGACAGATATATTATGTAAAGTGATATTCATGGACCATTAAACATGACCTTAAGTAAGAACGCCTTTGAACTTTTAACTACCATACTACTACACACGGACTAGTAAAAAAAGAAGGACTCCGCGCCGTAATAATAGCAAGTGAAGCACCTTTATGCTAGTGTGTGTGCGGTTACGGAGTAAACCAGTTACACAATTTTTTCTCCCTTAAATAATTATATATTCACAAATACTTTTATAGCATTGTTTTTACACTTTTTCACAACGCACGACGGCTTTTTTAAAATATTTTATTGCGACGCAAACTGATCTATCACAGACGATGGCAAATCTCATAATGGCGGCCGATCGGCTTGTATTAGTGTAAGTGTATGGGTGGGGCTATGTATTTACACGTTTACCGGCTTGTTTTGGTGCCTCACTGTTATGTAAGGTGACACTGAGTCCTTGTTTTTTTCCTTGTCCGTGCCATGACACAGCAGTTCTGCTTGATTTGATAGATCGAAAACAACGCTGTTATAAGAATAAACTTAAGTTTGGTCTTAACATTAACGTACCATTATGCAGTTCATAATTAATTCTTGGTGTTTCACATCCAATATCAGCCAAGAGTTTCGGTTCTATTTGCGTTAGATTTGGTGAGGACAAATCCATTTCTAATCTCTTCGGCCTCCCACGGAACCAATCCGCGTAGTCAGCATTATATTGCATACTCTGTAATTTCAAGTAAAAATTAAGCCTGATGCAGACCTTTCTAAATACTACTCATCTTATTTGCAAGAGCGTTTGAAATCATGTAATGGTAGATTGTTAACCGAGGGAAGAATCAATTCCCGAGGTATTTAGACGCCCGAGCGCAGCGAGGTCGGCTATAGTGCGAGTAGGAATTGATACTTTTACCCGAGTTAAACACTCTACATTTCATTTCGAATATGAGGATAATAAAATTAGTTGTTTATCTAAGCACAGATTGGTATCCCGCCAATTTATGTCGACTTTCTAAATTTCAAATATGGAACTTAGCGCGTAATTGTTGCGGTTTATTCCGCTCAAAGAAGTTTGCGCTAACTTCACACTGGCTATTTAGAAAGTCACATGGCCGTAGCAGTTTTTTTTATTAGTTCTTTTTTACATAAAACTCTTTACAGCAGTTCCATTTTTAAAGTTCATTCCGGCCCTTAGGTGGGAAGTAATTTGTATGAGTTTTTCCCTCTCTATGGAGGGAAGCAGCATTTTCCACCCAATAATTAGATCAAAACAACATTAATTTTCGAGTATGAGTAATGAAAAAATATTTCATTAAAATATAAAAATCTAGTGGCCTGGTGCACTGCTGATTTCGGAACGTTAACTGTAGCAACATATTTATTATATGTATACATAATATCGGTACCTATATGAGCACAACAATTGAAGGAAACTAATTTTAGTCAAGCATACCTTTAAAGCATCTACATACATGCCCTCCAAGGCCTTCGCATCTTTATACGCACAAATGTCGATCGTCAATTTTCCATTGTGTTCAAAGGAATTGATTACGTGTAAGTAGAATAGGTTTTCCGTCCTAAATCGTTTTACTTCTTCACCGGTGTTTCGGCTAATCAGTACTATGTGTGTCTGTAAAGAAATATTTGTATTTTAATACTAGTATAATTATCTGTACGTTATTAATTTGTCTCTTAAGAAATATTTTCTTAGAGGATTATTAATACTAGCTTGCACTTCCCTATAGGAATCAAAGTGATGAACTTATAAATAAAAAAAACAAAAACAGATCGCTACCAATGAATTATGAGGTATGTATCATCACCTATTCACAAGACTACTTAAATTTTTCTTGAATTAACTAATTATTTTATAAATTTACATATTTAACACATTTATCTAAAGTCTAAAGTGTATTTATTCGTCTAGGCAGTTATATAAAAATGAAAAGTGAAACTATTCGTGAGTCAATAATATTATTAAGGCGACACTAAATGCCAGCGACCTTGAGCGATATGAGTTCACGGCTGCCGGCCCGCCATCAATGTAACAAAGCCAATATTTTCAAAATTCTTGCGTGGAAAACAGTTTATATGCTTACAATCCTCGTTATTCACTACTAATCTGAATAAATGAATCTATACAAAAAAGTACAAGCTATAAGAATAACTTTTCTGAGAGAAGTACCAAAAAAGTGCGTCACGTCATGCCAAAAAACTTGTTTAACTTCAAAGAAAAGTGGTAGTTCAAAAAGGCTCGGCAGTGTTAACTATAACCAACAGCAAGCATTGGTAACCTACAAATAAGACTTAAGGATATGTGTAACAGGATTAAGGAGTGTTCATAGCTCGAAATGCTATACTTTCACCACAAAACTTGTCTAAAAACACCATGATTGCGTGTTTTCTGCTTACTCTTCGCCTTAAAGCGATAAAATTACTGAAGTAAGCTATCATGTACATAATGTTTCATTTTTAAGGGACTTGTTATGTAGATTTTTGTAAACATATCTGAAAATATCTTCTCTCGATAGACAAGAATCAAACAAACGTTCTGAATCTTTAAGCCCAAGTTTGCTAACAAAAGAAGGTTTCAGATGGATGTCCAACCTGAAGAAGCACTATTATATTTATTTGCATAAATATAATATTTAATTTCAATTACAAAAAAATAAATAGTCTAAATTTATTGTTTTTAATGTAACAAACAATTAATTAGGTAGGTATATATTATATTAATCATTACAAATTTAAGCAGAATCTAAATATGAAAACTAAAACATAATATGATAACTAAAATATATAAAGGAGTCCCTTTAGGCAAGGATCTGAAGATACTGGCAGCGTTCCTCCTTTGAATAGCTAGATTAATTCTAAGTCCGAGGTAGCTGCCAGCTTTCCAGTCTCCTGTGATGTCGACTAACCTTTTTGCTATTTAAAATTTCAGCACTATTTGTAACAGAAAACTGTAATGAACCGGCATTTAAATCTTTTTCAAATGAAACTCTAGTTTCTCATATAGGATGTCTAGCTTATCCAAAAGCTTAACCGATACGCTAATCTAACCGTGGTAGAAAGAGAGAATTGCCGCCGTTCCAACTGATACACCGATTAAACAAGAAATTGGAGAAAAAGCCTTGAAAAGAGAAAACAAAAACTTCGGAAAAGTAAACAAAAGTATATAACACAAAATAAAGAATTTCCTTGAAAACTGGAAAAATTTGAAAATTACTGAAAAGTATTGAAAAAAATGAATATGAAGTCAGCTATTGTAAAAGTGGAAAAGTTGACACTCATTTCTTTTTTCATATTATGATGACTACTATGATTTTTCTTCCTCTTGTAAACGTTGCAACGAAAAAAACAACCGACAGGCCGATTTCTATACATTACCAAATATTTTTTTGGAAAAGCAGGACATAGGAGCGTAAGGGTCACCTGGTGTTAAGTGATCACCGCCGCCCACATTCTCTTGCAACACCAAAGGAATCACAAGAGCGTTGCCGGCCTTTAAGGAAGGTGTACGCGCTTTTTTTGAAGGTACCCATGTCGTATCGTCCCGGAAACACCGCACAAGGAAGCTCATTCCACAGCTTTGAGGTACGTGGAAGAAAGCCCCTTGAAAACCGCACTGTGGAGGACCGCCACACATCCAGATGGTGGGGATGATATCCTAACTTGTGGTGTGTCGTGCGAAGGTGGAATTCGGCGGCGGGAATCAGGTTAAGCAGCTCTTCGGAACACTCCCCGTGATAAATGCGGTAGAAGACACACAATGAAGCGACGTCTCTACGCAACGCCAAGTGATCCAGCCGTTCACAGAGCACTGGGTCCCCGACAATTCGAGCTGCTCTGCGTTGCACGCGGTCAAATGGATCGAGCTGATACTGGGGTGCGCCAGACCAGAGATGAGAGCAATACTCCAAGTGTGGCCGGACCTGTAGAGCGCTAGAATGTGGGCTGGCTTGAAGTATTGCCGTGCTCTATTGATGACGCCCAGCTTCTTCCAAGCCAATTTGGCTTTGCCCTCCAGATGGCCACGGAATTGGCAATCGCTCGAGATTTCGAGACCCAGTATTCCGATACTAGGCGAGGCTTTAAGGGAAGTGTTATCGAAGAGCGGTGATACGACAAATGGGTTTTTTTTTAGTGGTAAACGCGCAAACTTGAGTCTTCTGGGGGTTAAATTGGACAAGGTTCAATTTACCCCATTCCGCGACCTTCTCGAGAGAAGACTCGATAGAAGACACAAGAGAAGAGAGAGAGACCTGCATGGCCCGTGTATACGGCATCACCAGTGCTGTCGTCTGCATAGCAATGTATGTTGGAGGAGGTACAACATATCATTGATATGCAGCAGAAACAGAGTGGGAGATAGCACACAGACTTGGGGCATTCCAGCGTTCACGGGCTTAGAATTCGAGCAAAAACCGTCGACAACGACTTGAATGCTGCGCCCAGTGGGGAAGCTGGAGGTCCACTTGCATAAGCTCTCGGGAAGCCCAAATGATGGAAGTTTTGAGAGGAGCGCCTTGTGCCATACACGATCAAAGGCCTTCACTATATCCAGGCTAACTGCCAGGCCTTCCCCCTTGCTTTCAATAGCCGCCGCCCATCTATGTGTTAGGTACACCAGAAGATCACCTGCCGACCATCCATGGCGAAAGCCGTACTGTCGGTCGTTGATCAACTGGTGACCCTTTAGGTATACTAAAAGCTGGCGGCTAATTATGCTCTCCATGGTTTTGGAGAGCAGGGAGGTAATAGCAATAGGCCTGTAGTTCGCCGTTCCGAACTTTCTCCTTTTTTTGGTTTGGATGGACAAGGGCTGACTCCCATGAGTCAGGGACTACGCCTTTGGAATAAGAGTGCCGGAATAAACGCGTTAGCACCGGCGTCAACTCAGGGGTCCACGTTCTGAGCACGATTGGAGAAATGCCATCCGGCCCGCTCGACATCCTGACGTCCAACGAAAACAGAGCTCGCCTAACAGTTTTCTGTCTGAACTGTACTTCAGGCATAGAGCTCTGACACCGGGGGATGGTCATCGGTGTTTTTCCATTGTCGTCAAGAGTTGAGTTGGAGGCGAAAAGTGCGCACAGGAACTCGGCTTTCTCTTTTGCCGTATGGGCCAGGGTGTCATTCCTCATGTGCAACGGCGGCATGGATGGCTGGTTGAAGTTACCAAGAGCAGCTTTCGACAAAGACCAGAACTTGCGTGTTCCGGTCGGGTAACTGGAAAGCTGCTCGCTAATTTTGACGACGTGCTTAGACTTCGCACGGGCGATTTGCCACTTAAAAAAATCTGAAGGCACGGTTATATTTCCTCGTAAGAAATTTGCAGTTTGGATCCCTTGTGCCCAGCGCCGCAACCCAAGTTCGATACGCCTGTTTTTTGCAGTCAGATGCTGCTTTAACTGACGCATCGAACCAGGGCTATGATCTGCCACTGATCGGTACTACAGAGCTTGGGATAAAAATATCCATGCCTTGCAGTATCACATCAGCTACTGCAACGGCGCAGGCACTAGGATCATCCGAAGGGAAACAAACCTTGCCCCAAGGGTAGGATGCAAAAATACTACCCATCCTATCCCAATCTGCTGACTTGTAGTGCCAAACGGGCGGGTCGCTGGTGGTCTGCGACGTTGGCGTCGGATGGTCACTAAACTCCTGACCAGGCAATGGTCGGACGTTCCGTGAGGGGCGTCGACAGAGACCTGGTAACTATCGGGATGTGTTGTCAGCAGAAGATCCAATAAGGACGGCATGTGGCTATCGACATCCGGGAGCCGCGTTGGCGACTCAACCAATTGGGAGAGACTATACGCCAATGCAAAATTATGCACAGATCGCCCTGCGTAGTCTGTGGTACGTGATCCAAGCCATTCGGCTTTGTGCCCGTTGAAATCACCCAAGACTACGATTTCAGCGGAGGGGATCTGAGAAAGCACGTCGTCAATTGCCGCTTGTACGCAGCCCATGAGATGATCGGTTTCTGCGTTACCACTATGGGACCTGTAGACACACGCATAGATGCGGACGCGGTCCTCTAAATCTAGGAATGGCCTCCGGTCCTCGACACTAACCTATGCGAAACATAGCGGCACTAGGCCGCTACTTCACGCCGGTATTCTGTGCGAGTTTGGTATGTAACCCGGACGAGTCTGGCCCGATTGTGCTGACGTCAAAAGACGGTAGCATGACTCTCCCATTTTCAATAAGCCCGTAGTCGCCTCTTACGACACCCTTGGGCCTGGGACTACCCTATTCTTTTTACGCACCGGGGAAGCACAGGGCAAATATTATAAGGATATTTAATATTTGTTAGATTTCTTCTCTTATTTTTAATTTTATACTATTTTGATGTTGTAACATTGTGCCCCTTACCCTGTAACAGAGTACCCCAGATACGGGGTTCAGTGTTACAATCGATTGATCTGATTAAAGTGCAATTTACATAAAGAAGTTCCTAATAAAATTTATGTTTAAATAATTTTAAATCAAGAGAGACTATTAATTATTATTAATAACTTTAAATTAGTTTGTTTTTGCGTTTTCAGGAAGCTTAAACATTAGATTTGGATCGCAATGACCTTTAATATGCTTTGCTTTATTTATATTACTCCATTTTTAAAAGACCGGTCGGATCGGTGACGTAGGTGACGAACAAAACTCGTGCCACTGCTCCTTCGTGAGTTCTTACTGGATAGCCCCGTCGATGTGGCCGGCGCGCGTACTTACGACTTCGATACCTTCACAGGGCCGTGACATTACCGTGCTCCTAGCGATGCATAGCATAGCGGACAGAACAAGTAAAGTGGCATAGAAGAATTAGAGCAGCCAATTGATATAATAACAATACATGCACCAGTGGGAGCCTCCTTTGCACAGGATACCAGCTAGACTATGGGTACTACAACGGCATCTATTTCTGCCGTGAAGCAGTAAGCATTATTGTGTTTGGGTGTGAAGGGCGCCGTACCCATTGAAATTACTGGGCAAATGAGAATACACCTTATGTCTCTAGGTGACGAGCGCAATTGTAGTACCGCTCAGAAATTTTGGATTTTTCAAGAATCCTCAGCGGCACTGCATTATACAAGACAATGTAATGGACAGGGCGTATACTTCCATCAGCTGAATGTTCTGCTCATCTCGTCCCGTATTTTCATAAAAAAAGTAAAGTGGCAAAGAAAAATTAGAGCACCAAATTAATGTAGTGAAATACAATTTAATATCGTTACAACTTCATCTATAAAAATAGTAAGCGCCCTTGGCAATGCGGTGCGGATCGGGTGCTGAACTGACCATGTGACCTTATGATCTTCAAAGTAATGTAAAAACAAGTACCTCACAATCACCGAACCATTGCAAGCTTGACACCATAGGCTGATTTGTCAGTTGGTTTATAACCATTTTATTGAGTGAAATAGTCATAGGTTGTTCCACTATAACGAAGTAATTCTCTGTAATACCTGGAGTAACGATAAAAAAGGTATTAACATTAATCATTATGAATTTAAAAATAAACGGCCTTATAAATATAAACTTGGTAGAAAATTATACCACAGAATAAACCAAGAAAACGCAAAATTTTCACTATATCAATGACAAAACTGACAGTGATGATTCTTAGGTTTTTTGAATGTCAGGCAGCCTTACAAATAAACGCGGGAAGCGTTATACGTCCGAATAAACCAATCATAATTAAAATATCTATTTGTAAAGCTGACATCGCCGCGAAATTGTCGAATTCGTTCCTTGTTGCACAGCCGTCTACAACGCTAAGTACTCACTAAATACACTTGTTTTGTTTCGCAAGTACTGTTTAATCCACCATATTCGCTTCTTTTTTGTTTTTGATACATTCATAATTATATAAGCCGCACTGTACAACACTATCTCTTTCGGAGACATGATAGGTTCGACTGAACTGATGTGGATGGAGACAAGACGATGTCTCCGGGGACACATGTCGCACGACAAATGTTCCTAGTGGGGACTCAGCTTAAACACTTTGCATAGTCTTGGTTTATTCTCAGTTATAACTTATACCAAGTTTATTTGTTAGGCCGAAATGGTGTATTGGTAACATTTAGGTGACATGTTACGATGACATTGTAAGTATATATGATATTACACAAATAAAATTTGAAAAACAAAATTTTATGAACGATGCGGGATTCGAACCCACGACCACCGGCGTTCCGTGCCGGTGCTCTAACCAACTGAGCTAACCGTTCGAGTACCGCCTCGTTATAAAATTCTGTTTGCTTTGTTCAACTCTCAGGTTGTGGCTTCATCTACAGGATCTACTTTACAGTTTATAACCTGCTCAACCCCAATATTTGCATATTAGGAAATTAACTTGAGATGTCGCTCTTGTAAATCTAAACAATATGTTATTTTTTTTAAGTGATTACCCTCACTTCTAGGATTAATACACATATAAAATTTGAAAAACAAAATTTTATGAACGATGCGGGATTCGAACCCACGACCTCCGGCGTTCCGTACCGGTGCTCTAAGCAACTGAGCTAACCGTTGGAGTACCGCCTCGTTATAAAATTCTGTTTGCTTTGTTCAACTCTCATATATGATATTATATATTAAAAACAGAACGTGATGAAAAATACGAACTGTTTTATGTTTGTTTTATGTTTTATGTTTGCTGCTTTGAAAGCCTTTGGTCTTTCACTGGATCATTTGGTGGCGTCACGATAAATATAAATAACAAGAGAAAAAAGATTATATTATAAGAGAAAGGAAAGAGACAAGAGCCTCACGTGATGCAAAGTATACGAGTACAACCTACCGCTCATGGGCGTTAGGCATTGCGGATTGGTATTCCAACTATGTGGATAAAATATAATAGATGAATAAATAGAAACAGATTTAAAACAAAAACATAGTTTAAAAATTTATTGTGTATTGTTTCCGGGACGATACGATATGGGTACCTTCAAAAAAGCGCGTAATCCTTCCGGTAACGCTCCTGTGATTCCTCTGGTGATGCAAGAGAATGTGGGTGGCGGTGATCACCAGGTAACCCATACGCAAGATTGTCCTCTTTTTCCATACAATAAAAAATGTTATGAATTTTCTACAAATACAAATTACAACAAACGAGGCAGCAGCACGATACGCCGAAAGGAAAATTCCCGGCACTCATTAGGATTATTACCCAGGCTTTTCTCTACACACGGTTTTTTGCGGCACAATTTTCAGCGTTATATACAAAGAGGATGTAAATAATATGTAATAAGAAGCATACGAATAAACATTTATATGATAGATATGGATGTTTGTTTCCGATTCATGGATGTTTAAATGTATTTATGTATGTTTATATAAATTTATGTATGTTTAAGTAAGTATATTGTATTAAATATATCATTGTCTTGTAACCCATAACACAGGCTATATATGCTTAACTTGGGGCAAGATAATTTGTGTAAAAAGTGTGTCAATATATTATTATTATTATTATTAAGAAGCGGGACTGCCTAAGTAAAAATTGAATTTTAGTTTAGTATGAAACGTGCAGTGAGAATTGATTTAAGTTTGAAATAGTAATTACAATAAACGACCAGGTATAATCTGGGTAAGTTTGAAAGCGAACAGTTGCTTTTAGCGTAGAGGATATCGGCTATCTACATTTTTTTACAAGATTATAGACGTCAATCTATCAATGTCTGCACGTTTCTAACAATCGAGTGAACCGCTTTTTCTTAGAGAGTTTCGCTAGGCTGTTATATGGAAAAAGAAAACAGTTGTTTTTTTAAAATAATCTGCAAGTCAAGTTTCGTAACGTTTTTTTTTATTTGACGCATTTTCGTGAAAGGAATTAAAAAAATATTGACATAATATCATTTTTCGTCTCACATTTTTTAATTTGAATCCATAATTATTGTTTTAATACTTGTAAATAGCCAATATTTAATCGTTTTTATAAAACAGAAGAATAAATTAGATTTACATGGATACTTTTTTTTTTAAATAAATATATTTTGATGTTGCATTTTGACTTTATGAAAAAAAAGAACCTGATAAATCAAAAATGTTTCGCTTTTGCATACTACCTCCTAACGGGAATATGTCCAATTACCAATAACCTTGAATATCTAATTTTATTACTTACCTACTTTCTGAATTAAGAACAAAAAAAATACTTAATTTTATTACCGGTGAAGTTTTCACTTCTGTCGTGTTAGCTCAAGCGCACACAAGTTTTATTATTATTATACTAGCGATTACACGCGACTTCGTCCGCGTTGAATAGTTTCTTTGGGCAATTTTATATTTTTTACGATAATTTTTAAATAATACACATAAAAACTGCTCTTTCCGCTGCTGGCAGCGCTCTTCTATGATACAGCGGATATCCCTTGTCACTGTGGACAGTCTCTTTAATAGTATTTCCCTGTGAACTTTAATCTCTTATTTCATCTATTTTAATCTTTGATATACATGGAGTATATTAAAGATTCAATAATGCTTAAACAAATGTTTATATAATATTCCCAATTGCCTAAATACAAAGTTTCATGGTTTTATCTTCGATAATGACGAATTCCCATATAAACTGCCATCCCCTATTTCAATTTATTTATTTTGCAATAAAACGTAGCCTATGTCCTTCTTCAAGCTCTAGTCTATCTCTGTACTAAATTTTATCAAAATCGGTTCGGTGGTTTAGGCGTGAAAGCAGGGCCGGATTTAAACTTAATGCCGCACCTGGGCACCGAAAAAAAAATTCGCTCCAGGACTGGAATTTTACTTAAACTTATAGTTTAAAGACTTAATATTTCAAAACTAAAATAACTAATTTATTGCAGAAACTTTATAATATATTATATATAATATATTCTAAAAACATGAATCAATATTTGTTTTTTTTCTAACAATTATAAATGTGGCACTAAGGGTGACTCAAAATTATTTTACATCAATTTTTTCACAGGCAAACACGTCTTAATTTTTGAATTGCGAATTGGTCGATTAAATCTTCGCAATCTAAACGTTGAAGTACGTCGGATTCGATAGGTTCAAAGAGTTTATTTCTCAAAAAGAACAAATGTTCACTTACATGAGAACAATGATTCTAAATAAATATAAAAAAAACATAAATTGGATAGTTTTATAGTTACGGTGACTTTAAAGTTAAACAATAATAAATTAAAAACATGCTATGTTCTAACGTAACAATCTATCTATTGTGAGTGACAGTGCTTTTTTAATTTGGCTTTAAATTTTGGATAAGATTTTTCCTCAAATATGCATAGAACAACTAAAGTCTATTAGCAGTCATTGTAGAACGTAAGAAGTTTTTAACTCTCTTCAAACATAAAAACGATCTTTCTTCGCTACAGTTTGTAAAAGCTAATGTCATAAATATTAGATAGGCGATTTCCACGTTTGAATACTCAGTGTACAAGTCGTTTAAATATGCAACAATTTCAAAAGATCAGAAGGCAAATTCTTATCCATCACTTTTTCAGTGCAATAAGCATGGAAGTGCACAAATTCATCATCTAATGAGGACTCGAGATCTGAAGAATAAACATTTCTTAAACGTTCAGCTCTTTTACGAATTTCTCTATTATCCAAGTGGCCAAATTTAGTGATAACTGACAACTTTTCCTGATTTTTTTTCAAGAGCTGCACATATTTTGCGCAATTAAGTTTTGTTAAGTAATTAACTGTAAAATGGTCCCGACCTGACAGTTGTACAGCTCTATCCCGCGATTCATCAGCATGTCATTTTCTCTTTCTCTTTCTAGAAACTGTTGTTTTATATTTTTTACTTATTTACAAATAATGGATAAATTAAATTTATTTAATTATCAATTAAACCAAAATTTATTAATTAACAGAATTCATTAATTAATATTGAGCAATCTTGAAAAACAATAAAAAAAAAAAATTTTCTCTTTCAAAATTTTGCCGCTCTAAAAAATTCGCCGCCCTGGGCACGTGCCCCAACTGCCCCTAGTGTAAATCCACCGTTGCGTCGGTGAAAGCATAACAAAAAAACTTACTTTCACAATTATAATAATGCTAGCTCACCCAGCAAACGTTGTATTGCCATATAAAGTAATAAATAAATTCAATAATTAAAACTAAAAAAATAGACGATGACCAATGCTCAGACCTACCAAATATATCGTCCATAAAATTTATCGTACTACAATATTTATTATATTCGATTGCCATCTTGCATCTCTATTGCGTGACTCTGTGATCGTAGACGGGTGAAAATTGAAGTTGTGTGTATTTTTTATTGCTGAATCTTAATAAAATAAAAATAAAAAAAATTGTCAAAAAAAATAAAAAAATATAATTAGGGGTGGGTTACCCTTATCATTTAGGGGTATGAAAAATAGATGTTGGCCGATTCTCAGACCTACCCGATATACACACAAATGTTCAAACAAATTGTTTTAGCCGTTTCGGAGGAGTTTGGTAACAAACACCGGGACATGAGAATTTTATACATAAGAACTAGCTGCCCCGACAGACTTTGTTCTGAAGATAATAAAAAAAAATACTGTTTTATAGGAATTTGCAAATAATATTTCACATCAAGAACTATTTCGTAAAATATGCTCCCTGTTGCTACAATGAAATTGTTTCAAAGCAGAACTGTCAAACCGTGCGTCACTAAATTCTCTCATAGAAAATATGTCCATACAAAACAAATATTGAAAATAAAAATAATTATGGGTCCCAAATCGAAATAGAAACTATCCTATTTCTCAAGTTGGACCACACTGCACTCCATGAAGTAATCCCCATTAAAATCCGTTCATTAGTTTAGGAGTCCATCTGGGACAAACAACGTGTCACGTAATTTATATATATTAAGATTATAAGTAGGGATTATGAAATTTACCAAATGAGTGCATGTAGGACGGGTGCAGCCACCAGCGTGATGCGAAGGAACCCACAACTTCTGCTTTAGCAAACATATCACCTAGAATGTTATAAATATTGAAATTATATTAGGCCTTACTTACACGGTACTGTTTAAGAAAAGGCAGGCAACGTCTTTATCTGTGTTACGACATCCGCAACACAAGGGGTCATGAGATGCGTTGCCGGCCTTTATGTTGGGAGTATGTTCCTAGCTTGCAATTAACTTTTGTTTATATTTTCATTTCCGAACAGATTTTATTCTGATAGTCATTTAGTTTTACTATTAGGGATGGATACTAACGTATTAAGTACATATTTTTTTTATTAAAATTAAATATTGATTTGTTAGGCATTAATTTACGTACTGTGGGCATGTTTGAAGCCGGGCGTACACAACATGAAGTTGTAGTTGCTGTTGAGCCAAAGGTTGCCATTATTGGCTCCCTAGGAACACGGCCAAACTACATCCAGTCAGATGTTTGGTAACTACAAAACATTGCCAGACGGCAGCTAAAAACAACCAGGTGGCAAGTCGTGGAGAGGCTGCGATCGCAAGACCAGATAACTTTACTTAAGCCACATAAGTAACTGGGTACTTAAACTGTCAATCTGACTTCTCGAAGTTGGTCTCTCGTAAACCATTGCGGGCCATTGCTCTTCAGTGTTGCCACATCGCGTTCGGTTGTTACAGTGGGCACGTATCCACAATTAGCGGCCTCGTGTCTTATTTCAGATGCATCCCGGTTTGGTTTTAACCCTGTTACAAGAAGAGTACGTGTAACCCTATCACGGCAGAACAATCATTGCTTGGGCCGGAATTTGCTTAAGCAGGAGAACTGACGTCGTTTTGTTACGGGGCAACCGCAGCGATGTGTTTAAGCTTATGATTGTTTCACACAGAATTCACATAGGGGAGGATTTTATCTCCATGCAAGTAAATGCCCGAATACATGCTGCAGGTTGGATGATGAACATTTTCCACAAAAATAACATCGCAATCTTATACTGGACAGTTTTGAGACATTAATCCCATTAAGCACGCCTGGGCTTTGCTCGGAAGAATGGCATATGAACAGCTTCCTTAAAATTTGAACATGGAGGACGATCCATTTCGTTATCTTTCTTGGACATGTAGCATGATTCCACAGGCCATAACAACTAATTAGATGCAGCATGCCACGGAGGAGCAGAGCCTTGGTAAGCGCTTCAGGAGATCCAACTGACTACTGAATGTCAACCGAATAATTTTTCCTTTAATATTAGTCTTATTTTGTTTAAAGCCCCTTTCTTCTCTCTATTCAGTTATTATTTTAATACAATTTTTCCTATCTTGTACTATTGAATCTTACTTTATTCTGTTTAAGAAACCTTACGTTTATATGGATAATGTTGACTCCTGTATTTTGCTAAGCCATACGCTACTTAAAATAGTGTGGATATAACTAGAATTTGATCTATTAGAAATCTTTTCTTAAAAGTTACGTTAACTTGTGCAGAATATTACCTTCTTTATCAAATGGAAATTTAACCAAGACGTGGCGTAATCGACCCTTTGGCACTGCCATTCCCAAATTGTAAACATCGCCTGGAAGGGAAAAACATCAATATTTAATTTTAATTCATTCAATAGACATAAATTGGTGGTCACGTCTCTAGAAATGAGAACTCGATGGAGAGACTGGTAGTTCAGGGCCAGGTGGAAGGCAAGAGAGCACGCGGTCGATCGCCAACCCGCTGGTTAGACGCCATCACAAAGGCTACTGTGTCCACCATAGTCCAGTGTACTCGCAACGCCTCTAACCGTCAGAAATGGAAGCACATCGCCAGGAGATCTACCCTCAGAAAAAATGTTGACCCACCGAACACTCCACCATGTACCTCGTCAGCGCAACCACGACCACTCTGACAAGAGTGTCCGACTAAGAAGAAGAGACATAAATATAAGATGTTTAGTAGGGCCATGCACACATATTTTTTCTGGATTTTATTTGTGAATAGGAATTCCATATGAATCCACTCTAGCCGCGTACTGTTATATATGCACATAATTATGTATGCTTTAATGCAGACATAACATTAGCGTCAGCACTTTAAGATCAAGTCGTCACCTAATAAAATATAAAGGCAGTCAGTCTTCTTCCGAATCCTGAGCCACTCATACATTTCAATTATATTTTCTAGTTCTAAATAAATTTCTTTTCGAAAAGTTTAAGTTTTTAATATTCCGTATAACTGAACGCAACATGCGGCCAGTGGACACTCACACATGTCCCGGATCAATGTAGTAGTGCGATCATTGCGCGTGGTTGTATAAATTTTACTCTCTGTACCGTTTTATTTACTCATGTGGCTTGGCACCGAATTCAAACCTATCAATAGGTAGCATATACAAATCATAGTACTTTATTGATATTAAAGGTTTACATAAGAGGTGTATTAAATTAAATCTTTAGAATTTGTATACTGATAAATGAAGCAATTCATGCTAAATTTTTCCCTAACCATTCCAAAATATTCAAAAATGCACAACGTTAACGTTCAAGTTCACTTCTGTCAGCACTCCCGGAGTGCAACCCGTGATTTTTTTCTAAATTTTCTGTCGTGTCTGAATTAGGTTGTTCTTCAAACTACAGTACGACTTTTCTACATAACATCAGAAATACTATGACATTTCGGTTCTTTTTAATCTACATGTTAACTCTTGTTATAGCCTAAAGACATGGTCGGATTTGGTACGGCCAGACCATCGGACGCCTCGCACCAATTAGTGGGCCGTCGTACTCGGTGCGGTCCGGACGGTAATAAAAATAATTTTGTGCAACAATTCGACAAACCATCGGATATGATCTAGTACCGGACCGCGTCCGATGGTTCGGCAGGACCATATCCGATCGTGTGTTTAGACTATAACTGACCACGTTGGACGTCATAACGTCATTTTATTTTTATTAATTTTATTTTATTTTTATCAAACAAGTCATACAATCACAATTTTAATATTATATTATTACTATAGAGAAGACTTATAGAGGTAAAAATTACAATGCTAAACATAAATATAAAGTGTTAACATTAACAAGAAACTCTACTATACTCTTTATTCTGTGTGATTGTTTATAGTCTAAACACATGGTCCGACTTGATACGACCGGACCGTCGGACGGTCTCTTGTGGGCGTTTCGCATATCGTTATATTATGTACGGTGCGGACGATATTAATAATAATTGTGTGCGATGTACATACCATCAAATTTGGCCCGGTACCGGACCGAGTTCGGTGGTTCGGCCGGAACAAATCCGACCATGTATTTAGTCTATTAGGCTTTTTGCACAGTTGCTATAACTGTTAAGCCTCGCGTATAGAATTAATATATATTTTAAATGTTAAGTTCTATTTGTAATTGAGTAATATTAATAACTTCCTGACCCGAAAGTCGTTGTTCTGTTCATAATAAAAAAAATCTTACGGGTGGAATTTCGAAAAATCCGTTCTTAGCTGACCTGAGCTGAGCTAAGAACGTTAGCTGACCTATACTCGGCGAAAGGAATATTTCTACCAAAATATTTCAAGTCTCTACGCCTTGTGGTTCAAGAGATATCGTGTTGATGTCAATATATAGGTAGAAATCTCTTACATATATGTATATAATATATAGTTACCGTTAGGCATAACATGTGGATGTGAAGTATGGTTGACTATCGCGATGCTGTTGTACAGATTCTTTCTTTCTGTCGTGTCCAAGGTGGTCTGATCAACTCTGAAAAAAAAAAGGATTGTCATGTCTCCTGTCATTCCCGAAAAGCCGGTACCGCTAGATTCCCGTGGTGTTGCAGGAGAGTGGGCACGGTTATTGGTAATTCAACATATTCCCGTTAGAAGGTGATAGGGGTGACTATTTACGATAATTTTAACCCCCATATGCATAACGTGTAAAGTGAACCATTTTTGACTTTTCAGGGTTTTAGCTTTTTTCATAATAAGTCAAAATTTAAATATCTCTTTTTCTTTCTGATTTATAAAAACAATTAGACATTAGTTATCTATCAATTTTAATACAATAATTATCAGTCCAAATTTAAAAATGCGAGAGATAAAACAATAATATTTCAATATTTTTTTCATAAAATGCCTGAAAAACAACTACACACATTATGAAACTTGGGTTGCAGATTATTTTATATTTCCTTAGCATACCATATTTTCTTAGCTCTTCTACAATGAATAGCAAAAAGGAACTTATTTCGAGCAAGAACTTTAATTTGGCTAAATTACAAAATGTCTTAATTATTATTTATTATGTAAATTTATTAATTTTTGTTTTATTTGCATTGGGTTTTGTTTTTAATTAATTTTATGGAAATTTTAAGCAAGTATTTAAGCTTATTTCGAACACTAATTTCAGTCTGCTTCCTTTATTTTTTTTTTCAGTTTCTCTGAAATAATTTCCTAGTTATTTATTGTGCATTTTAGGAGAGGATAATTATTTCAATTTTTTTTATGTTGCAATTTTGACTTATTTTTTATTAAGTTAAAAAACCAGATAATCCAAAAATGGTTCACTTTTGCAGTATGCATATAGGGGTTAGAATTATCGCAAATAAGTCACTCCTCCCATCTCCCATCACATCCTAATGGGAATACGTCAACTTACCAATAACAGGATTATTGGTAAGTTTTATTAATATTATAAAAAAATAAATTATTAATAATAAAAAAATAAATTATTCATAATAATTAATATTATTAAAACTTACCAATAACAGGATTATTGGTAAGTTTTATTAGATAATAATATTAATTAGAAAATAGTTTTTAATTATCTGTGTATCATGCTGCCAATCCACGGCGAGAATCAGGTTTAACCGCTCTTCTGAACACACTTGAACTTAAACCTAAAACTCAAAAGTTATTTATTAATGAAGCTCAAGAAATGACACTTATGAATATCAAAGACTTCCATTGTATCACTGCTTCGGAAAAGATGAGTTTTCTTGAGGGGAAGTGGCAAGAAACTCTCTGCTATATGCTTACTCATATATTTCGACCTTATTAACACTTAATTAGATATTTAACTATTGTATGGTATGGTATAATCGGGCTAACTTCCGGAATTTGGCGGCTGCGCGCCTATTTTGCGTGTGGAATATATTTGTTATTCCTGCCACCCCAATTCCTCCAGAAACCTTAGCAAGCTCCTCTCCTTCCTAAAAACTTCCGAGAGTGTTACCAAGTTGTTGAGCCCGGTAAGTTGCTACACCTGGACAATGCAGAAGTACATGTGCAGCTGTTTCCTCTGCCTCCATGCAGGCCCTGCACAGGGTCAGTTATGCCCCTAATAAATAGGTGTTTATTATAAGGACCGTGCCCAGTTAGGGCCGCCGTTATCTGTCTAAGCTGAATTCTATTGAGCTAATAAGGCGATTTGCCATAATAGCATTAATGGTAGGAAGTCTCTCCCGTGTTTGTCTACAGTCCTCTAGTGTTAACCATATTTACCTATGGATCACAGGTACTTCAGTAAAGGCGTATATTTCATCTCCAAAAGGGTAGACCGATATCATGGCGTTATCAGAAAATGACTCCCCAGGATTGAATAGTGAAGCCACCCTGAAATATATACAGATATTAATAAATAGATCGTTTCTATATGTGTACGACAACTATAATTTGCATCCTATCTAATTGTAAAAATTACATCGAAATTAAAATATTTTAATCGATTGGACGTGGACGGTGCGCGGTTCAAGCGATAGGTTAACCGGTTTTTAGTAGAATCAGGCATTCAAGAGATCGACCACGGAGGACGGAAGTATCGTGTTCTATCCCTGATCGCTTGCGCTGCTCATAATCCACAGCCTCATTGTACAGATAGAAAAAATAGATCGAAGTTTTATTTACAGTCCACTATAGATAGTATAGTAGAAAGAAGCGTAATCAGAGTTAAAAGAAGATAAAGTAAAATTGAAAGATATAAAAAGTATGACTAAATTCAAAGAAGCAAAATAAATATGCAGAACACTAAAATAGCGATGGATAGGGCATATGTTAAGAGAAAAACAAGAAAAATGGACAAAAATAATAACCGACTGGTATCCAAGAGATGGTAGTAGAAAAAAAGGGCGACAAACTAAACGCTGGGAAGATGAAGTAAAAAGAGTAGCTGGGCCTAAATAGATCCAAATAGCGAAAGACAGAGAGGCGTGGTAATCTTTAGAGAAGGCCTTTGTCAAAAGACAATTTGTTTAACATAACATATAATTTAGATTTAAGTTTATATGTAGTTAAGTATCATTTATAATATTTATGAACAGCAATAAAGGCTTATTTTATTTTATTTAATTTATCATAGATAGTATAATAGTAAAAGAATTTACAGTATAAGTTCAATTTAATTTGAGATGCGCAGGTTCTAAAACTACTGATTGGCACTAAATTGTGGTAGACTGGGACACTTGTATCACTTGCATGGCTCGTCATTCCTTATAAAAAATATTAATTTAATTATGATGTTTGTAAGTAAGATTTTTAAATCAACCACTGTACGACAAGGAGATGGTAGAATTAATTTAAAGTGTTTATTTATATATTTGGGCAACTAACAAATTACACTCTTTACATGCTCAAACTTAAAATATAATAATAAAATAGATAAGAGTTTATTCACTTATAAGCTACCACAGCATTCATAATTTTTATTACGCTTATAGGACAGTAGTTTTAACAATTTATAAACTAAAATCTAAAAATATTGTAATATATAATTTAAAATAAAAATGAAAATATGAAAACAAGGTTTCTAAGTTACATGTAGTAAATTAAGTATTATCTTTTTATATTGAGCAAGCAGAATGAATAACTCAATGTTCTGCGATTTGGCCAGTGAGTTATATTACCTACAGAGCCTAGAAATAGTTGCGTTTTGACCTAGATTAGTCCTAGATTGTGGTACTACAAGTGTTGAGTACTCGGGTGTATAGTGGACCTCGGCTTCCCCTCACATAAATAACACTGAATTTAAAGATAATCCGTATTAAGACTTTATCTGACGACTATCACCAAATAAATACAAAGACCATCCTTTCCTATAAAATCTTTTCCTTGTTACCGATTTGTGCTATTGAGGTTATATATATTTTGCCAATAATTTTCGAAGGTTTATTATTTTTGCCTGTTACGTCCACAGCCTGTTTGATTTTCTCATGTGGCACAGCAGCGTCATTTATTAAGTGAAGGAGTAGGTAATGACGATATTGTTTCTCCATCCCGCGGCGAGACCACGTTACTCCTTATTTGAATAGAGAGTCATTATTAAAAATGGGGAGTCGGAAATTGCACTTTGCTACTTTACTATTCGGTATCATAAAGAACGAAATCTCTATTTATCTATTTAAAAAGTTAAAATGGTGAAGTGATGCTAACATTTCACATAATACTCGCGCTACGCACGACTCTTTAAGGCGACTGTATGCGCTGGATCTAGATGAAAATTTTAATTAGGAAGCCGGTGTAAGGAAATAAGACAGGAGGACTTACCAGAGCAGCAGCGATTCTTCCACCACGTGCCGGGTCGCGAATTTCCCTCTTTATTTTGTAGACGTTTTCTTTGAGTGGCCACTCTTTCTTCCCGAATTCGATAATGATGAAACAAGGGATCACAAGACACTTGATCACGAGATTACACGTAAGGGGACGATTAATGAGTTATCACGGCGCGCGTTGACAAGTTCAATATTTGCTCAATACAAGTTCAATACTCATTCAATACTAACTAAGTAAATTCTCCTCGCGGAACGCATCGATCCGCTGCGCTCGCGCTACTCCGTAAGTGGGAGGGATAGGGTGCAGGTAGGAAAGAGAAGGAATTAGTGCAACTCTTTGTGCACCCACAATATTTAATTCATTAATAAATTAATTAATTAATGCGGTGACTGTTTCACTATTTATAAAAACCCTTTAGGCATATTTGGCCTAAACAGCGACACTAAATGCCAGCGACCTTGAGCGATATGAGTTCACGGCTGCCGGCCCGCCATCTATGTAACAAAGCCAATATTTTCAAAATTCTTGGGTGGAAAACAGTTTATATGCTTACAATCCTCGTTATTCACTACAAAAAAAGTACAAGCTATAAGAATAACTTTTCTGAGAGAAGTACCAAAAAAATGCGTCACGCCATGCCAAAAAACTTGTTTAACTTCAAAGAAAAGTGATAGTTCAAAAAGGCTCAACAGTGGTAACTATAACCTGTTGGTTATAGTTACCACTAGCAACATTAGCAACCTACAAATAAGACTTAAGGATATGTCTAACAGGATTTAGTAGTGTTCATAGCTCGAAATGCTATACTTTCACCACAAAACTTGTCTAAAAATACCATGTTTGCGTGTTTTCTGCTTACTCTTCGCCTTAAATATACCCTCTTACACACATCCGCATTTCGTGGTAGCTTTCGCTACGCAGCCACGAAGTGTTGGAATAGCCACCTGCCACCTGCCACCACCGTTTCGAAATTTTAGCTCAAAGGAATCTTTTAAGAATAACTACAAAAAGATATTTTTGCAAGAGCAAAATACTTCGATTGTAGTGAGGGTGGGTATCTTAATGGATTTATTTTATCTATATAATATTATATTATTCATGCATTTTATATATATTTTTTTATTTACATACACGTGTAGCTAGTGCGTGTATCCGCATCGTAATATATAGTTTCTTTTCAGATTTATAAATTTACTAAATTTTTAAAGGGCGCCGCGGCCGTAGCGAAATTACAGGACTAATAAGACTTAAACTGACAATGTTTTGCTGCCTAGACACACTGACTTATTATCGCATATATTAACGCAGGACCGATCGTCATGGATTCTTTGGGGGAAGCCATTGTCAAGCAGTGGACGTTTCTCGGCTGAAATGTTGATAATTACCACATACCTGCTAAAAATCGTTTGACAGGGATCAGGCACCGCTTTCGTTGCAAACTCCGTGAACACAATACGATTCGCTGCCTTATTTCCCTTAAACGCATTTGTTCGCAGAAAACGACATTGATACGTTACTTGGCCGTCTTGTATCGCAAACCTGGTAAAATTTATAATATATATTTTATCAAAAAATCAGTCACTATACAAATTCAAGTAAGTATCTTTTACATAGTTTCGTTAACTTTAATTAATTTTTAATTATTATTAGTTTAAATGAAATTTTCAATACAAAATGAATTATTTTTATGAACTAGTCTATTTGATAATAATATATGTTAATTATATACATTTTGTGATATAAAATTTGTTGACATTATACATAGGTACTAAATGAATTAAGAAAATTTATTGAATTAGGCGTTACTTTGCGGAAATCCATAATTATACAAATGACTTAAGTTTTATTTAGTGTTAATTCCGCCAATATTTGTTTTTAAAACAATTCGACACGTGTTTCGCCTCTATACGAGGCATCCTCAGGACGTGTAGAGGCGAATTAACACTAAAGAAAACTTAAGTCATTTGTATACTAAATGAATTATCAAATTATTTACATCTTATATTTTAATTTAATTACTATTCATGATAGAATTGTGAAATCCGACATGTTTCAATATCATATTTTGCATGTCAATTGACGAAACATATTGGACTGACAGCTGAAACACAATTCATACTAGTTTAGCTGTCTTTGCTCCCTGTATTATATGTAAATAATTAATATTATAATTTAGAAACATTTTTAACTTGTAATACTATTATTAATTATTGTAATGTTTGGGAAATAAAGTTATTATTATTATTATTACAAATAATATTATGTTAACATATCCACTACAATGTTTCTTGCAAATAAATTTCATTTCATATAACGATTGCCTATTCTCATCAACATCAAAAATTTATGCAATAACTATTATTTATAGTTATTGTGTATGTGCTTGTCTTAATTGGTGAACCAAAAATATTGTGAAAAAACGTCAAACCTGTGTAGAAGCGCAGAGAAGTCGAACAAGTGCTCGAAGTGCATTGAGCCTACCTTTTCAGAACCAGGCCCATTGCGCAGTAGTGTACCGCGGAGCCAAAGAGGTATTTCCCCTGGAAAAAACTGATTTTCAAACAGCAACAATTTTGAGGACATATATCAATAAGGCTGGTTTGCACATACTAACTTTAGCAATAACAAACAAACGTTAAAGTACTGGTTAAGCAAAAAAATTATTGCACCATTTGACAATTTTTAGGTGACGTCATAACTTTAACTGTTAGCCGTAACCTTCCAATCTTCGTCGGTTAAGGCTATGGTTAATCTTAAATATATAGCGATCTGTCAAAAGTTTCAAATAAATATTTTTGTATATGGACTTGATGTTTCACTTTTTAACTTTAACTATGCCCAGGAATACAATGCTGATTCATAATCAAATAAATAAAAAAAAAATAAAAAAAAAAATCTAGTGGACCACCCTTAACATTTAGGGGGATGAAAAATAGACCTACCATATATGCAGTCAAAATTTCATGGGAATCGTTCAAGACAAAACAGACACTTATGAAAATGTTAAATATAACGAAGTGGATTTTTTTAATGTTCAATATTCACTTGCTCCTTCACATGTTATATATGTGACATGTTTAGTTTAAAAGTATTTTTCTTTAAGAAAAGTATAATTACTGTAATGTGTAATAAATTTATCTATTAAAACGCAGATACAATTAAATCTTTAATTAATCACACTGAAGCTGTTTATCTTGATATATATCTGAAGAAGCTGTTTATCTTAATATATAAAAATTACGTGACACGTTGTTTGTCCGCGATGGACTCCTAAACCAATGAAGGGATTTAAATGGGGATTACTTCATGGAGTGCAGTTTGGTCAAACTTGAGAGATAGGATAGTTTTTATTTCGATTTGGGACCCATAATTATTTTTATTTCCAATATTTGTTTTGAATGGACGTATTATCTATGAGAGAATTTAGTGATACACGGTTTGACAGTTCCGCTGTGAAACAATTTCATTATAACAACAGGGAGCATTTTTTACGAAATAATTCTTGATGTTTTGAAATATTATTGGCAAATTCCAGCCAATAAAACAGCATTTTCTTATTATCTACAGAACAACGTCTGTCGGGTCAGCTAGTTGACAATAAAACATTTAATCATTCGATTAACAATCCCACGATTCTATTATTATATTTTAACGTACCTGTTATAATAATGAACGATTGCATAAGAGAACAATTATTGTAAGATGTTTGTGTACTTATAAAAACACTTGCCTTATTTGACTGCCGAAGTGCAGTCAATACTGAAGAGTCATTCACAGGAATCATTAAGTACATTTTTTTTAAAGTAAGCCATAATAAATTAATCTGAGCTATATGATTAAGATCATATTGTCATTTTAATCAAGAGACGATGCTGCTTAAGAACAGGTGGACAGGCTAATAGTTCCGTCACAAATTTCCATGAAAAAATAATTTTACCAGTTGGAGGCTCCTTTGAACAGGATGGCGGATAGATTATGGGTACCACAACGTCGAGTATTTTTGCCGTGAAGCAGTAATGTGTAAACATTATTGTGTTTCGGTATGAAAGGCGCTGTAGCTAGTGGAATTACTGGGCAAATGAGACTTAACATATTATGTTTCAATAATCCTGAGCGGCACTGAATTGTAATGGGCAGGGCGTATCAATTACCATCATCTGAACGTCCTGCTCGTCTCCTCCCGTATTTTCATAAAAAAATACATTCTCAATAAGACATTTAGTTAAGCAAACCTGTGACACGTCCAGAAATGGGTTTTTCAATTTCCTCCTCACAGGTGCGCAACCATATTTTCCCATCACATTCAGGATATAATTTTTTCTTGCACTCGGTCATCGCTGAAAAATAGCCCAACATTATCATTATTTTACTCTTTGGCAATTATAAGTTCTAAGCATGCATCGTCAGCAGTGTCGTTGAAAGCAAAAACAATAAGATTTTGTTTCTTTTATGTTGTGTGTGTTGTAATTTTGATTCAAAGCTCTTTGAAACGAAAAAGCGACACAACACAGAGACAAAGTATACTATAAACTCTTAGATTAAAGATTGGTCTCCGCTACGCTCTAACTAGACACCGCAGGCGTAGTCGCAAAGTGCGGCAACTAATACTACGCCCAAATGGGCGTTGTCGTGCCATATGTTCTGTTAAACTTTGGTAATAATTGAAACTAAAATGACGGGTTTTTAATTTTTTTCCAGTGCTGTTCGAAGATTTCCTAAGAATTCACCTGTATGGCTATTGTATAAGCATCTCGAACACTATCGTAAGCATAGCGATGCAGTTTAGAGGCATCAAACATATCATTGCAGAAGAAATGGTGGAGGACAGGACAGGAAATAGTGCACCAGCATTCACGGGCTTAGGATTTGAGCAGCAACTGTCGACAACACCCTATATTCTGTGCCCGGTGATGAATTTTGTGACCTCGAATCTCTCGGGAAGTTGAAATATTTTTTTTTTGGAAAAGGATGACAAACGAGCGTAACCTGGTGATAAGTAATCACCACCTAATAAGTAATCACATTCTCTTGCAACACCAGAGGAATCCCAGGAGCGTTGCCGGCCTTTCAGGAAGGTGTACGCGCTTTTTTTGAAGGTATGTCGTATCGTCCCGGAAACACCGCACAAGGAAGTTTATTCCACAGCTTTATAGTACGTGGAAGAAAGATCCTTGAAAACCGCACTGTGGAGGACTGCCACACATGGGGTGGGAATGATATCCTAACTTGTGGTGTGTCGTGCGAAGGTTGAATTCGCCGGCAGGAATTAGGTGAAACAGCTCTTCGGAACACTCCCCGTGATAAATGCGGTAGAGGACACATTATTAAAGTTTCGTGAGAAACATTTTGTACCATACTTGATCAAAGTCCATCCCTATTCAGACTAACTGCTAAGTCGTCTCTCTCGCTAGTTTTCGATAGCTGCCGTCAATTTGTGTCACCATCTTAATGACAAGTCACAACCAAGTTCTGTAGATCATTGATCATCTGGTCTGGCTATACTTTAGACATGCCTAGACTCAGACGTAGCAGTTCTTATCCGCTAGCAGATTATGGCAATTGGTGTGTTGTGAGATGGATATCCGCTGCCGCCTTTTTGGGGATCGAATGGACAAGAGCTGTTGTCTTACTGCTCGACTTAAAAGAAGTGTGTGTGTTTACTTATGTACGCACGCAAGAACTTTTACTTCTTTGGCATATCGAAGCAAAAATCATTAAAATGATTTATTCCTCGTGCTGTTCTCCGTTTATAGAAAGAATGGCTGAGAAAATGGGCTTGAAACCTTTGCCTGTCCTAATAATGGACGAAGAAACCAAAAAAAATAATAACGAATGACGCGAACGTCAGAAAATTTTAGGAACTAACTTCAACCTGTTTTTACTTTTCTGTAACAGTGATGCACGCGCATCTTCTAATTTCATCATTTTTTCATAACGCGTCTAAAGAAGTATAACTTCAAAAACAGATCTGAACAGTTTTCTGTCTGAAATCTACATCAGTCTTAGCTTTGACACCGAGGGGTGATCGAAACCTTATGGTAACCAGTGCAGTGGAATGATATGAGTTTAACTGCGAAGAATCAGTAAGCATTGCGTAACTCGCGACCCCTCAAATAGCATTCGGGATAATTAACATATTGACAGCATTATATTACCTTACTATTTACTTTGTTAAAATTTTGAAGTGAAACTTCCTTAGGCGCATGAGGGTAAATTTTTTACGAATGAAACTTAATAGAACGTCACGAAATTGGGGGACGTTTTGTTCAAGAAGAGGAGGAGGTTTTTGTTCAAGGGAGAGAGCGATTGACACCGATTGAGGAAGAGTATTTCTTATTCTCGGGCTTCCCTACTAGCCTTGTAGCGCGCGGCCGCTAGTAAGTAGAACATCTTCCCCACTAGCCTTGTGTCATGTAGGTTTTTCTATGTATGTTGCACTTATATACTGTTTTTTTTATCCTAAACTTAGTCAAAATTTTCTCCTCTATACTTTACAATAATTTAAATGCCAGGCGCTGAATTTATTCATAGAAATGTTCCAGAGGCATTACAAGAATGTGGCAAGTGTTTATGGAAGTTGTTCGCACTTTATATGGGACACTCCATTACGTTCTATACATAACGTCATTGGGAACACTAATTCAATATTTAAAACGCTAACTCCTCTTAATGTCTAAGCTAAAACTTTCACCCACTTCTTAAAATTGAGTTCACTTAATAAATAAATTTCGTTATTAATATAGTATAAATAGTCCTACCTTGTTAAACTATAATTAAAAAAAACACCAAAGCAATACACTTATGTACAATTAAAAGTACATCGAATGTCTTGCAGGTGATTGATATAAAGAAATATAACAGCCAAGAGCGTCACGTAAATAGCAGTAGAGGGGTCCGTATAAAATTTGGTGGTCAAACACTACTCGATCGAGAGGTTCAAGATTTCAAAATAACGAATGACGCAAACGTAAGAAAATTTTAGGAACTTCACCCTGTGTTAAAGTGATGCGCGCGCATCTTATAATTTCACTCTCATAATTTTTTCATAACGCGCCTTAAGAAGTCTATACTTCTTCAAAAATTGTTTCAAACTGCTACATAGTCATTTCACTTTACATATTAAATGAATAGAAAAAGAAGGAAAATACTTTAAAAAGGATGGTCAAAACCTTTAGTTTATGAAAAAAATATAGCTGTTATTCGCAGTATTGTTAGTATTTTGTATTTACGAGTGTAAATATATTTATAGTTCGTGTTTCATTGCTTATAATATACGAAACAATTGTATTATATCTCTCATCGTTAAGCAGCGATTGCAAGAACCGTTTTCGTACAACCAGATCTAGAGATTACCCCCTTACAACCACACAAAGTCACATAGTTTATCTGTTTATAATATAAGTATTTTGAAATACGAATAAAGAGTAATGATATATGCCTGAGAAGATCTTAAAATGTGGTCCTGCATAATTTCTGTTATGCAGTAGGTCTTAAGAACAATAAATGGGTACATCCATACAGTACCGGATTAGCCATATAGCAAGTGTAGCGATTGCTACGGGCCTCGCGCAATAGGCGGCCCTGCATGTGTTACTCATCTTTGTCTGAGCATAATTTTTTGAGAGAAACTTATAAGATATTGAATTTCTTGCTGTGGCAAAAATGTGAAACTTTACAACTTTTTCTACTGAGACAACCTACTTCAGACACTCGGTAACTGACTATTTCCAATATATATATAGATCATTGAAAGAATTTGCTTGGGGCCCACGTAAGCCTAATCCGTTACTGCATCCATAGCTGAGGCATTTTCACTTACCTTCCGTATTGAGTACATTACAATTTCCCAGCAAAATTCTTTCATTATTCTCGCCCTTTCCCATTTTATTTGGGGTCAGCTCTCCTGATCAATATTTGTCAGAAGTTTCTGTCATTAATTGCGGGTCTATTTGGGCTGTTTGCAGATCTTCGTTTATGACTGATTGCCATGTTAATCAGGGTCTTCCTTGTCTTCTTGGTCCGGTGTTAATATCAAGCACGGTCATATGATCTTTTGGTCTCCTGACATACCCGTACATCAATCATGTCTCCAACAGCTCTTCTGGGATTGGCCTTACTGTAAAAGTGCCGCTGATGTGCTCATTCTGCCTGTCTGAGCTTTTTCATTTCGGTGACATGCATCTGGTGCTTCTGATGCTTTTTGAGCGGCCAGCTGGCCGGTCATTAGGGCTGGTCTTATGGCAGATTTGTAAACCTTTCCTTTTATTTGTATGGGCTTGGTAGAGTCACACAGCACAACTGTCAGCTCCCTCCACTTTATCCAGCCAGTGTTAATGTGGTTGGAGAAATCTAGCTCTATGGTGTCGTCGCTGGTCAAGATATAGCCAAGGTATTTAAGGAACTCTACATTCCGAGCCGTACATTAGGGCTGGTCTTACGGCAGATTTGTAAACCTTTCCTTTTATTGGCATGGGCTTGGTATAGTCACACAGCACACCTGTCAGCTCCCTCCACTTCAGACAGTGTTAAAGCGGTTGGAGAAATCTAGCTATATGGTGTCGTCGCTGGTCAGGATAGAGCACAGGTATTTAAGGAACTCTATCCTTTTGACGGACAAAATGTTCTATACGTAATTTAAATCCTGTATGTAGTGAAATGAATTCCAAGCTTAATTCTTGTATCTCTTCTACGATAAACTGTTGAAAACCCTGAAATAATAGAGATATATAGTTGAGAAAATATTTTTTAATTTGCCATTCGGGTCGCACACCAGGCATTCATCTGGTTTAAGCAAATTGTGGCTCTACTTTTAACCCTGCCGTTTATCGAATGTAAGCACGCGCACTAGCGGGGGCCGGGAACCAGTTGATGGTGGGCCAAGACTATGCTGCCTAAGATCCACTTGCTTGATTCTGCAGACTGAGAGCTGGCAACCTTTAAAAATTTTTTTTTCAATTATTTACATAATTTCATTTAAAATGATGTAAAATTTATTAAAAAAAAGTATAGGTGCAACTTACTATACTAATCAGAACACAAAAGAAAATTCAGAAAAAATAAATCAACTTGTCAGAAAATTAATTACACTAAAACTAATTACAAGTAATCGCGGCCTATTTTTTTATTGGCAAACTATTTCTAATATATTGCATACTACGTTTATTTAAAATTAGTTTTATCAGAAACACAGATACCTGCAGAATTGCGTTGTGGGAATTTGTACTATAAGACTACGAGGGCTACAAAATATATCAACCAAAATATTGCCGAGACCAAACAATTTATTGCAGAAGTCGATAAAATAAGATTAACCGGGTACCTCGCGGTAGTGATGTTGGGCCAAATTTGACGAAAACTGCGATGAAAGTTAAGTACATACTTTGTAAGGTTGGCTTGGAAGAGCGGTCGTGGTCATCACGAAGTGACATCTTTTGGGACAGATGTGATTCGCCTCACGCGCATTTTTCTTTCTTTCACTTTTCCCTGCTGGCCGACAGTCTCGTGCACTCGTTAGATGGACTGTCCATAGCAGACTTAATTTGGTCGGTCCATCGCATGGGCGACCTTCCTCGTCCTCTGGTGCCTGGTCTTACTGTAAGAAAACATAATATTTTAAGGCATGGTTATGTATAAATAAAACTGAAACTACCAACTACAAATCTACATAATATCGAATAACACAATGCATTTTTTCTCTAAATTGCATTTACACTGAAGTTATTGAATATTAAAACCCTAAGAAACGTTTGTGTGGTAAGGGTTGCTATAGAAAAAAAATACTTTCTAAATGACAAACACACTATAGAAATATACCACCCCACGGATATTTAATGAATAAATTATATTGTAATGCCAATTTACAAAAAATAGAGTCCTACTCAGTTCCTTCTTCTCAAGTCAGCGGCATACATTTACGAATGGGTGGTTGAATTTTTAATTTCTAAATTGAACATAATATTTTAATTTTATTCATTCAGAAACCTTAATCTTACGGTGATTATATTTGGTTCTTAAAAGCACAGAGACATTTTTGCGCATCCACACGATGGCCTGTCAAAAATTTCACACTCAAGTAAACTCAAAACAACTGGATGAATATGGGTTTCCGCAAAATCAGGCCTAATTAAATATAAAATATGTGGCAATACTTCTTTGGCCGTTTTTCAGGACCATATTATGAAGAGAAATGCTTCAGATTCGAAAAATGGATTCAAGGTACATTCTAAGAAACTTAAACGTTTGGGTGTATTCCAGAAGGGTAACGAACGATCGCATACAAACGTAAAAATACAAGAAATGTATAAAATGCGTAACAAAACCAGTAGAAATTAAACAAATCAGTTTTGGATTGCAAATCGTTATTATTTGCAGAGGGTGGCTATTTGGCTAATCCTGATTGGGTCCTAGTAATACCGCGTCCAGAATTGAACTATTGTGTTCGCCACTCGTATTTATAGCTCGTCGTCAAGCCCTGCTGCATTTACAAACCGCAGTATCTTCTTGACGCGAGTATTACAAACAACATCTGGGAGTAGGGTATAGTCGCCAAGGATGGTGTTACGCTTATGCATTAGTGGGCCACAATTGCAGAGGAGATGAAGAGGCGTTTCATCGGCCTCAAGGCAAAATCTGCAAGCTCTTTCGTTTTTAATTCCGACTACACTGAGGTGCTTAGTTAGGCATAATCATATAAACGCTTTTTATCGATCCATGTTTAATATCAAACGCTGGGCTGTATACAGAGTATAAAATATCCAGTGGGATTATAACATTTAATAAGGAACCCTTATTTTTGAATGTTTTCAGCAATCACATAAATCACATTTAGATAACAAATTATTCTTTTTATCTTGGCTTATTTGATATAGTGAATTTTGTTTGCATTTTTAATCCACCTTGAATTAATTAAATTTTATAAAAATGATATGAATATCAATGAATATGGGAACGCTGATGTGATTTCTTTGGTATTAACAGAGAGCATGGACAAATGACCACTTACCAATGGGTGACTTTACGACTCGTTCATACCTGTACCCAATAGGTACCCAATAAGGCATTGCTTATAAATAATATCATATATAGATTGAAACGATTTTTAGAAACATCTTTGCAAGAGTTTTGATGACTTAAAGAGTTGTTTAATAAACTGATCTGCCTCGTAAGTTTACCAGTGCGCGGCTCCTTTGCGCAGGATGGCGGCTAGATTATGTGTACCACAATGGCGCCTATTTCTGCCGTGAAGCAGTGGTGTTTAAGCATTACTGTGTTTTGGTCTGAAGGGCGCCGTAGCTAGTCAAATTACTGGGCAAATGAAACCTAACATCTTATGTCTCAAGGTGACGAGCGCAACTGTAGTACCGCTCAGAATTTTTGGGTGTTTCAAGAATCCTGAGCGGCATTGCATTGTAATGGGCAGGGCGTTTCAATTACCATCAGCTGAACGTCCTGCTCGTCTTGTCCCTTACTGTCATAAAAAAATTCTGCAAATAATGATAGTGTTCTGTTTTAATTACTTTTCCTACTTCGTTTGGAATTAAGTAAAAACTGTAAGTAATATTTATCTACTAACTACTAAACTGTTATGATTATATTATGTTTGAGTACATTACTTTGGATTAGATTGATAAAAATTTTGCTTATGCAATAGGTAAGGATAACATTCATTATCGTTATTGTGAATGCAATTTGATAATTATTTAGATTCTCCGTTATCTAAACATATTAAATGCTGTTTTGACATTTAATACATAATATATAGTTTGAATCAGATTTTAGGTTGTATCTGTATTTGTTTGGTATTATTTAGTTATCAAATCTTTTGATTTTTCGTACTCGGCTCTTTGATTTCCATAATATCAGTGTTGGTATCATTTGAGTTCGTGTAGATTTCATTTCCTTTGTGTCCATCTATACATTTATCGTGCTTGCTGTAATAGTCAGAAGCCTGTTCTAGTCTGTCATTCTTCATTTCGTTTCTACTGGTTTTTGTATACATTTTTTGTGTTATGTTAATTCCTTCTTTAATATTAACTAAAGTAACATAGTATATAAGAATTATTATTATAGCAAAATCAGAATTAATTGGTATATAATTTGGCAAATCATGGCACCTACCTAGTTTTACTTATATTTTGCAATATTTATTTAGTTCTATCCAAACTCACTAACGTATATCTCACATTTTTAATACAAAGACTATAAGCGATGACAAGGTCCTGATGGAATGACGCTGGTGGCTTGGGCACGGGGAAGGGCGCTGGTGTGGGACGCGACTTGCGTCGACACTCTGACTTCTTCTCATGTCCAAGTTACGTCAGTTGGTACTGGGGCTGCTGCTTCGACTGCCGAAGACGGCAAGCGTCGCAAATATGTTGGTCTCAGTGAGTCATACATCTTTGTGCCGTTGTGGTGTTGAGATACTTGGCCTGTGGGGCCCAGAGGCGCGGAGAATGTTCAAAGTACTATCTTTGCGCCTCAATAAGGCTACTGGAAACCTGAAGAAAGAGCTGGATTGCTATTTCGGCCAACGAATCAGCCTAGCTATCCAACGCGGAAACGCTGCCAGTATTTTTGGTACCCTTCCACGTAATGATATTTTTAATATTAATTAATAATAATAATAATAGTTTTAATATTAATCAATATTAATAATTAATTTATGTTAGAATAGTATTGTAAATATAGTTTTAAGATTTGTTGAAGTATATATTTTAGATAGTGTACAAAGCAAAATTCAAAAGAATAAAAACGATTGATACCAGAGTTATAACATAATGTTATACAATATGAAGGAAATCTATAATTAGAAAATGAAAATTATTGATAACAGAAACCTTGCCACTATTTGCCTACACTTTAAATAAATATATAAATATTTCGCTTGTATCATGTTTACATAACGTCTATACACATTTAAATTGTGTGTTGGTTGCTAATCCTACTATATTCGAAATTGTTTTAGGTATCTACTCTTTTAGAGTCACATCTTCTTTCTTATAGACTGTTGCCAAGTAATATGTATATGTTTTTGAATGAATTTATATATTTTTTTTAAATTTGTAAAAAGCGCTCTCGTTCAGGTTACCTTACATGTTTACTGTATAATTTTGCATCAACTAGCCGTCGGGGACTGGAGGCCGGGGCCTTATAGTGTATGTCATGTTTGGGGGGTTTTAGAATAATCGCCAAGCTTGGCAGGCGGGTTGGCGATCGCAGTAGATTGATGCTCTCTTGGACGGATGCTGCTGCCCATCCTCAGTTATTTGTATCCCTTTGTCGCTTCTTACGACTCCTACGGAAGGAGATGTGGTGGCGCTATTCTGGTGCAACAACAGACACAAGATGTGCGACTAACTGTTTATATTTTCATTGTTTTAAGCATGTACAAACAAAAACTAAAACATTTTGCTAACTAGCTAGTTAATTGTTACGTAGGAATTAGACCAGATTCGTATGTTATGGTATATTGACGATTGTGTCACGTATAAAGCTAAAAAAGGTGGGATGGAACTTCAGTCCTTAATTAAAGGAGAAACCGTGAAGAATCCGTTGTACACTTTTCGGGGTAATTAAAAACTCACGTCGACCCTTGCGAATCGTACTTTCAGCACTGAAAATATGCAAATATTCCATTTAAATGCGAAGCAAGGCCAAATATTATATTTTTCTTAAGCCAGGTTTGACTCCGATACCCGATGCTGCATATCTCACACATTGGACCTTAATGGATCTTCTTTTTTTTTATTTACAATATAATACCTACTTCAAACATATGTTTCAATAGTTAAGGAAACTGATAGTTAATTATAATATTGACAATAAATTGACGAAAAAGTGATTAATATGATTTTTAGAACTCCAGAACGGCTTAAACAATCTTTATAAAAATTGGTGTGTAAAAAATTATATCATATATATATTAAATATCTGGGATAAAATGATTTACGGGAATTTCATCCCTAGGAGGACAAAATACGGAATGGATGGTTTGTGCTTACGAAATTTCATACCTGAATTTGATTAGAGATAGGAAGTACACGATGTTTTTTGTTAGTTATCAGACACAATCTTATTGTGCATATTGGATTTAGTATTTGTGGAAAATTCATCAATTTTGAATAAATAGGACAGGAAGCTTAGTCAGGTCAGAAAATATTATAAACGCTTTACAAGTGATTAAAAAGTAGTTATAAAAATATATTTTATAATAGTCATAATATTCTGGTGAGGATCCGGTTCTGAAATTTTTACGCAAAAGATTTATCAAAAGTCTTTATGTTCTTACAATATCTTTTGGAGCAATAGCTTCAATATGATTGGGTAATGTTAAGCAAGATAATGCTGTCACGCCGTGATATTAGCAAGTGAAGCACCGTTATGCTAGTGTGTGTGCTGTTACGGGGGATTCTTTCTCCCTTAAATAATCATATATGGTCACAAATTCTTATATAGTATCGTTTTTACACTTTTCCACAACGCACGACGGCATTTTTAAAATATTTTATTGAGACGCAAACTGATTGTCACAGACGATGACAATTCTTATAATGGCCGCCTATCGGCCTGTAGTAGTAGTAATCGGCTTGTTTTGGTGCTACATTGTTACATAAGGTGACACGGAGTCCTTATTTTTTTGCTAGTCCGTGAATACTGCTAAGAATTTGACCTTTGTTTTGGTTCGTAACAATTATAATTAAACGTTTTATCAGAATAATTAGTAGACATTATCGTTTTACTAATCTTAATACTTGTTCTTGCGTTGATAATTATTTTCACGTGTTTTACGGTCAAAGCTGTATAATTATAACCTTTGCACAGGATGCCGGCTAGATTATGGGTACCACAACGGCGCCTATTTCTGCCGTGAAGCAGTAATGTATAAGCATTACTGTGTTTCGGTTTGAAGGGCGCCGTAGCTAGTGAAATTACTGGGCAAATGACTTAACATCTTATTTCTCAAGGTGTCGAGCGCAATTCTTGTGCCACTCGGAATTTTTGGGTTTTTTCAAGAATCCTGAGCGGTACTGCATTGTAATAGGCAGGGCGTATCAGTTACCATAAGCTGAACGTCCTGCTCGTCTCGTTACTTATTTTCATAAAAAAAATTGATTTCTGTTGAGAATGTCACTGAGATAAACCGCTCGAAGACTTTAGTTTACGCATTAAATATTCCACTATTAGCCTATAGTATCGGATAGCTGAGTCTTGAAATATTAAGCGACAATCTGGAAGGCAAAGCCAACATAGCGAAAAATTAATAAAGAATTAAAGCTCATTTCTTAACATTGCTGTAAGGATTACGTGGCGTACGTAACGATACGTGGCGTTCATCCCGAGTGTGGAGAGAAGAAACTTTCATCAAATAACCAAATTGTGGCATGCTTGATGTTCCTATGTCGTTATAAGATAGATACCTAATATCATTTACGGCCGTTCCCAAATATCCAGTCTATCTCCGGTTGTGGCCTACTTGAGATAAAAATCATAACTATCGTTGACTTTTCTGTCCCAATAAACTTATCGACGGTAACTCATCTTATCCGTACATGCTGTCTGTCAATGGGAGGATATAGCTTACCAGCGATAGAAGTTTGTATGAATATTTTAATTCACGTGGCCCAATATAAGGCGATAAGAATGACTTATTGGGTATATTGGGACAGCTTCAGGTTATTGACAGCTAATTACTGACAGTAGAAGGTAGTAATTTATCTCTATATGTAGAAAGTGTATTGGGTACGTTAAACGTCTAGATCTATTCTAGAGAAAACCCCTAAAAAAATTGGGTTTAAAACTAACACGCACATTTACCTGAGGGGGAGGTCTTGGTCCAGCAGTGGACGTCTTCCGGCTGATGATGATGATGATGCTTGTGTTGCACAAAGTGACGATGTGACCTCATCGACGTCAGGTCCAATGTTCAATGGAAAAATTAAGATTGGATGACAACTATCAAATTTTTTCATTTATACTCAAAGGTAGATAATTTTTTTGCAGCTTTCTTAATATTTACAACTCCCTGAATGCAATAAAAGCTGATTTGTACTTGTACAAACTGACTTGTATTAACTGAATTTATTACTATAAAATTTTTGTAGCTAAGACAAAGGAATTACTCCAAAATAGATATAGCCAATGAAAGCAAGCCCATTTTGCAGTTTTGCAAGCCAAGGGCCCCACACCATAAGGATTCACCTGTTGTAAACGATTTGCTTGCAATCGGGGTCTGGATATAAGGTCATAAGAAAAACGTATTGTTTTAAGTAATTTTTCTAAATTAATTTTAGTTTGTCACTACACCGAGATTAATTTCATTATCATAATAATAAGATTGTTCTTATAATTTTCAAATATTTTGTAAGTTTAATGATAACTATCATTAAACTCTTCAAGTGGATATTTAATCCTGTAAGTTTTTCATTGCTCTTATAATTTATTTGTAAGATAGTCGCGCTTTTTGCTCTGATCTACGTCAACCCTGTTTATCCTCCACATAAGTACGCTGCTAATCGTACTCGATAGTTTACTTTATATCGTCTGAATACACCATAGTTGCATTAACTAACATAATATTGTTAAAAATCCCTTTTTTCCTAGAATATATAAAAATACCAAAATAAATTGCAGACAAAATATTTAAAGAAACATGCCCACATCATTAATCCACTTAATCGTGCAAGATACTTCAGTGAACAAATATAATTAGCGTTATAACGATGGGGGGTAAACAAGAGCTACTAAACGGATAATATACCAAGTAGTACAGAGGTGTGTTAACCATCTCACGTAAAACACACGTGTAAAATTATCTTTTGTATTCGATTTCCATTATGGACAATACAACTGAAACAGATCTGATACTGTGGTCGAAATTCCTAATGGATACGTTCGAAAATGAGGCTCAGTGGGTTCAAATATTTTCGATTGTAATTTATTTAATCATATTCTTCGTTAGTCTTATTGGAAATGGCCTCACTTGCTTTGTAATCTATTACGTGAAGTCTATGCACACTGCTACAAATTTTTATTTATTCAACTTGGCTGTGTCGGATTTGATTGTAACGTTTAATATTCTACTCGATATTTATGATTATTTGACGATATTTTCTAACTATAATGAGATTACGTGCAAATTCCGATTCTTCCTCGTTATCAGTTTATTTAATAATGGAATCCTCGTCATGACTTTACTAGCAATTGAAAGATATATTGTAATTTGTTTTCCGCTAATGCTGAGCAGATCACCTGTACTGAAAAGGACTGTGAAAGTAATAATTATTGCATGGATCGTGGCAATGCTAGAATCTTTGCTAGATTTGTGGACTGTTGGTTTGATAAAAACTCATAAACTTACGATATGCTTTATCATACCACGGCCAGCTTCTAGAGTTCTTAATGGAATATTAGCACTGTTAACCTTCGTAGTACCCTTGATAATAATGACATTTGTCTATGCAATGATTGCTTTTAAAGTAAATGACAACGAGAAGTCGAAGTCTGAAAAAGGAGGACAGGTATTCAATCATCGAGACAATAGGGGAAGAGTTAACAAAATAATCAGTAAGTGTTATTAATTTATTGTTTATGTAGGTTGGGAAACCTGTTTTAACTTGGCACTTAACTTAACCTGTTTTAACCTAAGGCTGGTTTCAAAAATTCCCGCAATATTAAATTGTATTGTCTAGTGTATTCTGTACCTCACTACTGACTATTCAATTTGAAAGTTGTCAATTACCGCCATTAAGCCGGGGTTTGGCGTTATCAATGTTAACAAGTTTTTGGGGAAAAAAGTAAGTATTTTTATGCTTTGATGTCTGATAATCCCTTAACGAAACGTTTTATAATAGTCATTGAATTTTTATATGCCATTGGTGATTTTCTTTAACTAGTTTTAAAACAATCATAAGGTAACGAGATAAGTAACCCAAAATTATTTGGAATCCACCGTTTTGTAGAAGGTTGAAAAAGTAGAAAAGAAGTACCTCAGTCACTGTCAATCAATTGTATTTTGGTCAGTGGCCAAGGTACCTTTAGATGTTTTTGATATTTTGGTGGTGAATCCTCAAATAATGGATCTCTCAAAATATGCAAAAATGGTTTGAGTACAGTTCGTCAAATAAAAAAAATTGATATATAATAAATAGGCACAGCAGGTTCCCCTACTCAATTTATATTCGATAGCTTTATTTAAATTTGCCCATCAATACGGGCTGCAACCCAAAAATAATAAAAATATTGATTTTAATTTTATTTTTGTATAAAACGTTTGATATTTTTCAGTAGCACTCACTTCATCTTTCTTGGTGTGTTGGCTTCCCTTCTTTGTATTAAGAATAATGATATTTACTTATGACGTGCAAGAATTAGTGGAATTTCGTTGGGTAAGTCCATATATTATACACAGGTAAACTTAATCGTATAAAAATAATTCTTAAATTTCAAGTAAATAATTGAAATTTTGAAATTTTCATACAAACATATTATATATTTAGAAAACATAATATTAATCACCCTTAGTTGTTCGCATAATATGGCACGGTGTGCACGGCTACTACATTTCTTACAGGTTGTTTGAAATAATGTTATGGATACTTGATAACCACAATTTATTTGCTTAAAAATTTCATAATTTGTGCATTATACTTTGTCGTATGTATAGTATAAATCGTTATGTAACCACTTTAGAGGTAATGCAACTCGCTTACTCGGGCGTATTGAGGCTCTTAGCCTCGTCTCGACCCTAAAACCTTCGTAGGAATAGTTTATATTCTCCCCTTGGTTCTATTTCTTATTTTTCTTTCTTTTTGCCTTCAATAGTATATCTCTAAAAAAAAGTTTATATTTACATTATATGGTAGTACGTAGACCTGGTCACTATGGGTGTTATGAGGAAGCATTGTCTATGCTTTCCGACATAGCTCAGATGGTTGCGAAACTGAAGTGGCCGTGGGCAGGGCACATAGCTCAACGGTCAGATGGCCGGTGGAGCAGTAAGGTCCTCGAATGGCGACCACGTACCCAAAAACCTAGTGTTGGTAGGCCCCTCTCAAGATGGATCGCCGGAATAGGTTAGATGAGGGTAGCGCAAGACCAACCGTCATGGCGACCTTTGTGGGAAGCTTTAGATAGATTATAGCAAAATAGATAAAACTTATATAAATAAATGATATGACGTCATAGTCCAAACGTGTGGCAACAAAGTTAATCTTTGCCTTATCGCAAAAATGTGGCCACAATATAAGAAGAAGGAAATCTATTATGAATACTAATTTATGTAGTACCATAAAGTCTTGGGTATATAGTTACCAGTTGTTATGTATTGATAGAGTCGTTAATTCTCATAATTTTTTCTCAATCCAATCAAAGTATATCTATGACTTTGCAATAAAATAAATAACGGGTTGCACTCCGGGAGTGCCGGCAGAAGGAACTTGCAAAATGAACAATGATAATGCATTGTGCATTTTTGAATATTTTGGAAAGGTTAGAGAATAATTTAAAAGTATTGCTTTGATTATCAGTATAAATGTACTAACATTTTTGTGGTTACATACAATATTCATTTATTTTATCGTACACATAAATTTTGAATGTAGTTATAGTTACATAAATAATTTAACACTTCAGAACTATTACAATGATTTCTTATTCAAAAGTTTATCTATCACAAAAATCATAATTTCAACGACTGTCTTACGTATTTGCGATCAGGTCACGTGTCCTGACGCGAGCCTAACATTTTATACCCGTCCCAATAAAAGTGCTCACCGCCGCTAATGAAGTTTTCATATCAAAAATAACAATTGAATAAGGATTGAATAAAAAACCCCATAAAATATAAGCTACTAAAACCAGAGATCCGTCTCTGAATTTTTTGGGGTCAAAATTGATATTAATATATTAACTAAAGTTATAGGTTATACCTTGTCGACAGTATAATTTAAATCCTACCGCCTTTCACCGAACGTTCATTTTCTATAATTTCAACGACTGTCTTACGAATTTTCGATCAGGCCACGTGTCCTGACGCGAGGTTAACAAGTTACCCATACTAAGAAAAGTGATGAACACCGCTAAAGAAGTTTTCACTTCAATAATAAAGGGTTACGATTAGAAATGTAAGCACTAAATCCTTGAGGTTAGACGAATAACAACACATATTTATTTTATTAATATGTGGATTATATTTTATTCATCAAATTTTTATTAAGTCATTGTTTACCATTTCAGTGGTGGAGCATTGGTTTAAGAGTTACATTTATAAACACATGGATGAGCGTGGTTTTAAATCCAATTCTGTTCAGCCTATTGTCCACAAAATTTAGGAAAGAATTAAAAGTAAGTATCATATTGTTTTGAAATATAATTTTCGATATAATCAATTCCTAGATGTAAGCAAGAAGAAAACAATATTAATATTTAAGAATAATGCAAATCTAACAAAATGAAACACGTTATTTTTAATAGGAAACTCATTGGCCCAGAAAAGCTACGGCACTCTTCAAATCAAATTTAAATTACGGTTTCAAAAAGTTATCATTGATTCGATACAAGAGATAAATTAATTTGATAAATGAGTTCCTTACAGCAACAATAACTATTGATTGAATGATACTCTTTAGAATATCGATAAACTTTACACTTAATTAGCCAATAAAGCCGATAGCACATGAAGTATGGACATAAAACTACTGACTAACCTTTAACGTTTAATGTCGTTAATTATGTCTTTGATAATGTTATTTTAATGAAATTATGCTTAACAAAATGAGACAATGAGCACACAACGCGATTATAACACATTTAAATACAATACTTATCAAAGGATTAAACCGAAACTGTGTTTAACAATAGGTTATTATATTTTTATTATTATTTAAGTTACGTTATTATTATGCACTAATTATTATTCAAACAAAACAACTCTTATCACTATATTTACAATACTACGTCTACATAAAATTAAAACTAAAACCCGTGCAACCCGTTATTTATTTAATTAAAACACAAAAAAAGCGCGTACACCTTCCTTAAAGGCCGGTAACGCTCCAGTGATTCCTCTGGTGTTGCGGGAGATTGTGGCGGCGGTGATCACTTAACAACAGGTGACCCGTACGCTCGTTTGTCCTCCTATCCCATAAAAAAAAATACTATCTTTACGTGGAAGCGTACCAAGATATATATATATATATATTTCAACAAATCTTATAACTATATTTACATTACTATTCTAACATAAAATTAAAACTATCATTACGTGGAAGGGTACCAAGAATACTGGCAGCATTACCGTGTTGGATAGCAAGGCTGATCCGTTGACCGAAATAGCTGCCAGCGCTTGGGTTTCCTGTAGCCTTATTGAGGCGCCAAGATAGTATTTTGAACATTCTCCGCGCCTCTGGGCCCCACTGACCAAGTGTCTCGACACCAAACGGCACAAAGATGTATGACTCACTGAGACCAACATATTTGCGACGCTTGCTGTCTTCGGCAGTCGAAGCAGCAGCCCCAGCACCAACTGACGTAACTTGGACATGAGAAGGAGCCAGAGAGTTACGTTATATTTTTATTATTATTTCATTTAAGTAACCCGATAACCTTTTCATAGCTCGTTTTCAGTGGGACGACAAAAAGCTAATGTAAAAACATAGTTTCAATGACACGTTTTAATCATTTGAAAAGTATATTTTTTAAATAAATAAGAGATATAATATAACAAAGTGAATTTCATTTTGGGTTATAGTTAATAATACCACCGACTCTATGCAGAATTGAAGAATTCTGACAAATTTTTTGATGCAATTGCAGTATTTTTACTAATGCCTGATAACAATTGTAGGTATATACAGAAAATTAGTGAAAGAAAAAACGTGCTCAGCGTGAAAGTTAGGCATTAGGTTAATAAAGGAATCGGAAGTGAAGAGAAAATAAACCCTAAAGGAATCTTTTAGAAGCTTGAAACCTTAGATTAGGAATTGGTCTCCGCTGCGCTCCAACTAGATACCGCACGCGTAGTAGCAAAATGTGGCAACTAATACTACGCCCAAGTAGGCGTACTCGAGCCAGTCTCCAACAATTACGTTAACATGACGCACCACGTGTTCTGTTAAACTTTGCAAATAATTGAAACTGAAATCCCTCGTTGAGTAGTAAAACTTTGTGAAAATAATACTACAAGAAGTAAGAAAGACGCTGCAATCAGATATCATCAGTAAGTATTTTGTATTTTATTAATATCAATATAAAATAACACGAAGCGTAGGTATGTTACAAAATTTGAAAGATACCATTGAGTGTCAAGATGCCACGCACACAAGCATCTAATAGTTACCGAAATAAAAAAGCTACAGTTCTTAGGTAGTGCGGTATCTAGTTGGAGCGCAGCGGAGACCAATCCTTAATCTAAGCCTGAAACGTTTTATTTTTGTACGAAAATCACTGTGACACAATGTTACAAAAGCATTTTTTTTTCAGATTCTTTGGAGTACCAAAATTAAGCAGGGCACAATAATTCGTAATACCGTTCACATTTAACCAGAGGTCATTGTTTGCTCTTTAGTTATCTGTATGATAAGGTGTTCTATTGTTGATGTCAAATATAAGATAGGATTATTTAAGCTAGGTATATATACCCTTTTCGTTGTTTGGTAATATTTTTATGAAATTTTATAATATTATTCGTGAAATCCACTTCGAAAACCATGGCACAGTAAATTGTTTTCATTGTAAATTAATTAGGCTTAAAGAGGATGTAAAAACTTCGAAATAAGAGGTGGGACTGCTTAAGTAAAAACTTGGATTTTAGTTTAGTATGACACGTGCAGTCATTTGACATATTTGTCAAAAATCATCTTCAAATCAATTCGAGACCACACCCGTACAGGATCAATGATATGATAGTATTAAAAGAGGTTGATATGTCACTAGCGCCCCTAAAATCAATCGCCTAAATTGAGTCAATTGGTTCCTTTAGTCGCTCTCTCGATACGAAAACGGTACACACGCGTTTGTTTTTGACAGAATTGCTTACAATTTGATATAGGTACAACATTAAAACGCCGTCTTGTGTTATGGAAAGATGCACTAATTACGAAAGTAAAAAAAAATCATAGAATTACATACCACAGTTAAGAAATCATGAATTATAAAATTTATTTGATTTCATTGTTTATCTAACAAAATAAATGTCCCCATGACAACGCCGATCGCCGCCAAGCCGATCATAGATCAACGTACAGAAATGACAAAATATTGATGCTGTCTGTTGCGGGACGATCGAGGTAGAATATTTTAGGAAATGATGTAAAAAAGTCATTGTTGCAGTGAATGTTATAATTTTTAAGAAAAAAGTGCGTATATAGGTAGCTGAACTATCAAACAACTAAAACAAGTTTTAGAGTAGGTAGCGGATGTAGACAGTGAGTGCTATTTGTTTACGTAGGAGTTTTTTCAGTATATCCCTTGCTAACTGCAGAAGAATCAATGGATCATTTTCTTCTTCTCCCATTACCTTATTGTAATAAACCCTCATCAAAAAGACATTCATAAATAGATTAAGATACAAAAAATAATAATTGTAATCTTAAAACTTAGCTTAGCAAATTAGAGTTCTCTTTTTCGATTGCGATAATTGCATTTACTATCCTTCTTTGACGTGTAATCGTAATATAGTGTGCTATTGCAATGTTAAATTATTCATGTGTGCGTTAATTTATTATTTTCAAACACCGAATGTTGTCTACGTAACCTATCTATATTTTTAAATATCATTGTACAGGATGCGGAAAATATAACTTATTCAGTTGAATCTTCAAAAGGCTCTAGTTTCCGCTTTAACTGAAAACTATGTTTGTTATATCACTGAAAATCTCTTAAAACTTCGGAGTACTCATAATTTCGGGTGATTCTACAGTTAACTGAAGGCAAGAACTGGAAGTCATCAACTGAGCGTGCCGATGCTTCAAGCCTCACCACCACCTTCAAGAAAAGAGCATACTCCCACCTTAAGGGCCGGCAACCCATCTCTTGACACCTAATGTTGTGCCGTGAGCCTCTTGCCCGTTTGCCCCCTCTTATATATATAAAAAAACATTCTATGGCTCCATAAGGCACAGGGCCAGTCATATATAGAGTACTGCTTTCATCGCTGGCTTGGTGCACCCCAATATTAGCTCGAACTAATGCTGCTGCAGTACTACTCGAAGTAACAGGGATCTAGTCCTCTGTGGATCCCCCAATCATTACGACAAATGCTTAATTCTATGTCTTCTATTGCAATTTTTGTATGTAAGCAAAAGCTTAAACTTTTGAATAGTGACTACTTTATGTGTCACTTCCGCTGTAGATGTTGTTATATCTGTTAGTAACATTTAATTAAATTCAGAGAACTTCAGTGAAACTAAATTAATTATTAATATAGCAATTTAATTATAATGATAACATAAAATAATGAAAACCAATACATTATCAGTAACGAAAAACTAAAAAAAAATTTAATCAAAACGGCGAATAGATCTCACATTTTTATTATTCTACAAAAACAAATGTAAGTGTTTTTAGATTGTTTGGTTGTGTTATTAGAATAATGTTAAATAAATAATTTACTACATGTAATACTAGAAATAGAATTAACGCCCTACCCTTTTTACTACAATATCTGACTTAAATTTTAATTTCGATGCCTATGTTCCTCCAACTTTTATATTTTTTTTATTGTACGATATTACAATTTTTTAATATTGTATATTTATAACACTAAAACTATTACAATATTATATTTTGTTCTTACTTGGGTAACTTTATTAATGGCCTTACAACTGAGCAATACCCAGTTATTTACATTTACATAGACTAAGAATTCATATTAATATTACGAGAAAAAGGTACTAGAACTTTAGTACCTGCAAATATTCACTAAAAAAACAACTGCACTTATAACATAAACGTTTAATATTAGTAGATAGTATTTTATAGCTAATGTTCTGGTACCTATAATAATACATATATTATGTGGAACTATTATAATATCTTTTAATTTTTCAAATACTTATAAGTAGATTTTTGTTTAAAATCTTATATTATGATAAGTGATTCGTCATGTGAAGTAGCGGTAAATTCAATAAGAAACAATATTTATATTTTTTTTGACATTCATAAGTGTCATTTTTGTGACCTACATGAATAAAGTGTTTTTGAATTTGAATTTGAATTTGAAATTTGATTACATTTACAGCGCACACTCATTCTTAAAAGGTCGGCAACGCTCCTGTGATTCCTCTGGTGTTACAGGAGAATGGGAGCAGGTTCACTTAACATCCTTAAAGAAGAGGAACATCTGTCTTCTGCCTGCTCGGTATCTTTAACAATCCATTTAGATTGATCGTTTTTGGAATTTCACATATATAGGATGGGTCACTCTTAATACAATATCGGCACAGAATTCAAGATCGGAAGGCTTTGTAACAGGTTCGATTCTATATTTTCTAAAAAGTCCTGTCAGTACTGTTTTCATTTCCAACATTGCGAACTTTTGACCTGAAATACACAAATATAACAGTTGAATATTAGAAAAATTTTTTGATTATTAATTGGTTTATTTATTAAGCTTTGACTGCCAATCGTCAAATGATGCGTAAGTTCGTTTGAATCTTATTCCAAAAACAGCTTACGGGACTAAACGTCAACTCTTTTTTAAGGCACACACAAAATGCCTGAATTCTTCTTACGCGTAGAAAGACCTGTATGTATCTGACAATTAATGAGATTATGAACTAGAAGTGACAAGAGTAGTAATCGAAGGTGAATTATTTTATGCCCTTCCAATTAAAATTAGCGTAAACAACATACCTAAACAATTCCTGGGTCCAGCACTGAATGGTATGTACGCATATGGGTGTCTTTCTCTGCAATTCTGTGGCAGGAATCGTTCAGGAATAAAGCGTTCAGGGTCTGGGAAGATGTCGGCTCGGTGATGCACATCATATATATGGATATTACAAATTGTGTTAGCTGGTATTTTAAATGAACCTGAAAGGAAACATCATGTGAAAAAGATTTCGACTGGAAAGTAATCTCGCACCTTTATTGACCTTGAATATTTTTTTATGAAAATAAGGGACGAGACCAGCTAGACGTTTATCATCATCATTTCAGCCGGATGACGCCCACTGCTGGACAAAGGCCTCCCCCAAAAAGCTGGATTTATTGCTACGAACCCGAAACCAAAAGACAATCAGCTCAATGGGTGTGTCCTTTCGAGGATCGGCCAACTAAGGTAAAGAAAGGAAGAAGTCAAAAAAAAAGATGATTGCCTCATTCTTTGGTGGGTAAGGTCATTTCGCGACAGTTGTGCTTAGAAGATGGAAGGATAGTTACTGCAGACTGGTATGTCAATCGCAGTTTGCCTGTTGTCTTGGAAAAAATTCGACTGCAGCGCCCTCGAAGTAGGATCCTCCTTCACCACGATAATGCTTCAGCGCACTCCGCAAAATGGACTTTTGAATATTTGACTATGGTAGGTGTCGAGATAATGAGTCATCCGCCATACAGTCCTGACCTGGCGCCCTGCGACTTTTATTTATTCCCAAGAACTAAAGAAAAAATTCGAGGTATTCGCTTTACGAGCCCTGAAGATGAGGTGAAAGCGTACGAAAATGCCATAGAAGAGACCCCTAAGGAAGAATGGTCCCACTTCTTTTCTCAGTGGTTCCATCGAATGCGACGATGTGTAGAGAGGAACGGAGATTATTTCGAAAAATAATAAAAGTATTGGCAACTTTCTACATTAAGCCGTTTTTCATTGTCTAAACATTATCAGTGCTACCTAGGTATTAATATTGCGCTGATCCCACTGTATCCGAAATGTATATATTTAGCAAAATATAATTTTTCCGGATGATGATGATTGTTTACAGAACAACACTAAGGACTATTATTATTTAAATCATAGGTTCTCAACGTAGGCGATAACACCCCCTTGTGGGCGTTTGAGACTTTCGGGGGGGCAGTAGAAGACCCAGAGAAAATTAGGGGGCATTGAGATGGCGCAGATAGGGCGTGGGTAGATTAAAAAATATAGTCTAAAAAGGCAAAAAAGAGAAACTATGATTTAAATGTTCATATATAATGTATTTAGGTTGTCAATATAATATTTTTTTAACATATTCGGTTCGTGTCTTATATCTGCTGGTAAACTATTAAATATATATTGGATTCTCTTTTTTAATTTGAATAAACGTTTTAACGTTATCTGTATAAGTTGATGTATACGTATGTACAACGCTGCTCGGATATTTATTGACGACCTTTTAATAGGCGTTTGGGAGTCTAGTTGTAAGTCAATGGTTCTCCGTCTAATGATATCGTTTGTCTAAATATCGTAAATAATACAATAGGTACTACGAAATTTGGCATAAACTTACTCAATTCAATTTCTTCTGTCAGATACCTTGCTATAAAAGGCACACTGGGATAGAGTCTCAAACATTCTTTGATACAGCAGTCCAAATATTTAATTTTGTTCAGATCTTCAGTGATAGGCAATCGATTGGATTCACCAAAAATACTCTGTATCTCATCAAATATTTTATTCTGTAAATGAATCAAAAATAATCGAACAAAAAAATAGAATGTATTAATGAGAAACAAAAGTGAGAGGTAAAAAAAACTATATTTAAAAAAACCGACTTAAAAAACTATAAAGTATAAAATTACTTAATAAAGATTCAATTTAATACACCTCTTATCCAAACCTATAAACTTTAATATTGTTAAAATACCTGTGCCATCTATTGATCGGTTTAAAGTCGGTGCCAGGCCAACTATAAGTTAAATGATTACTCCTAAAAAAGCCGCACACAAAATAAAATTACATCGGCCACGTAAACAATAACATCATCTACGTAAACATGAATATTCATAAAAAAATTTTCATAAATGAAAAACACTGGGCCATTACTATGTAACATTTTACGGGACCTTCTTCTTCTTCTTCGTCGTTACACTCTTGACAGAGCGGTCGTGGTCATAACGCAGTGAAATCTTTTGGAGCAGATGTGATTCGCCCCACAAGACTTTGCCACTTTTCCCTGCTGGCCGACAGTCTGGTGCACTCATTCAATGGACCGCCCACAGCGGACTTAATTTGAGTGAGTGCTATTTGTTTACGTAGGAGTTTTTTCAGTATATCCCTTGCTAACTGCAGAAGAATCAATGGATCATTTTCTTCTTCTCCCATTACCTATTGTAATAAACCCTCGTCAAAAAGACATTCATATATAGATTAAGATACAAAAAATAATAATTGTAATCTTAAAACTTTTTGGGAGCCGTCGTTAGTAAAATTGTAAAAATGGGACCCTTACTGTAGATACCTTTCGGTTTTGTTTTGGTGTCTGTGTGTTTTTTATTATTTTATGTATAAATAATTGATATCATCAATGTGGCTGTATCATATAAAATCAATGACACATTATCTACTTAATTTTAATGTAGTTTTACTACTTTATAGCTTTTACTACATGAACTCATGAATGAATCGTAATTTAGGCATAAATCACGGTGCACGGTAAAAAATCATATCTGATGAATTAACTGTATTTTTTTTATACAAATACGAATCAATTAGCAAATTAGAGTTCTCTTTTTCGATTGCGATAATTGCATTTACTATCCTTCTTTGACGTGTAATCGTAATGTAGTGTGCTATTGCAATGTTAAATCATTCATGTGTGCGTTAATTTATTATTTTCAAACACCGAATGTTGTCTACGTAACCTATCTATACTTTTAAATATCATTGTACAGGATGCGGAAAATATAACTTATTCAGTTGAATCTACAAAAGGCTCTAGTTTCCGCTTTAACTGAAAACTATGTTTGTTATATCACTGAAAATCTCTTAAAACTTCGGAGTACTCACAATTTCGGGTGATTCTACAGTTAACTGAAGGCAAGAACTGGAAGTCATCAACTGAGCGTGCCGATGCTTCAAGCCTCACCACCACCTTCAAGAAAAGAGCATACTCCCACCTTAAGGGCCGGCAACCCATCTCTTGACACCTAATGTTGTGCCGTGAGCCTCTTGCCCGTTTGCCCCCTCTTATATATATAAAAAAACATTCTATGGCTCCATAAGGCACAGGGCCAGTCATATATGGAGTACTGCTTTCATCGCTGGCTTGGTGCACCCCAATATTAGCTCGAACTAATGCTGCTGCAGTACCACTCGAAGTAACAGGGATCTAGTCCTCTGTGGATCCCCCAATCATTACGACAAATGCTTAATTGTATGTCTTCTATTGCAATTTTTGTATGTAAGCAAAAGCTTAAACTTTTGAATAGTGACTACTTTATGTGTCACCTCCGCTGTAGATGTTGTAATATCTGTTAGTAACATTTAATTAAATTCAGGGGAGTTCAGTGAAACTAAATTAATTATTAATATAGTAATTTAATTATAAATGATTACATAATATAATGAAAACCAATACATTATCAGTAACGAAAAACTAAAAAAAAATTAATCAGAACGGCGAATAGATCTCACATTTTTATTATTCTACAAAAACAAATGTAAGTGTTTTTAGATTGTTTGGTTGTGTTATTAGAATAATGTTAAATAAATAATTTACTACATGTAATACTAGAAATAGAATTAACGCCATAACCTTTTTACTACAATATCTGACTTAAATTTTAATTTCGATGCCTATGTTCCTCCAACTTTTATATATATTTTTTATTGTACGATATTACAATTTTTTAACATTATATTGTATATTTATAACACTAAAACTATTACAATATTATATTTTGTTCTTACTTGGGTAACTTTATTAATGGCCTTACAACTGAGCAATACCCAGTTATTTACATTTACATAGACTAAGAATTCATATTAATATTACGAGAAAAAGGTACTAGAACTTTAGTACCTGCAAATATTCACTAAAAAAACAGTTGCACTTATAACATAAACGTTTAATATTAGTAGATAGTATTTTATACCTAATGTTCTGGTACCTATAATAATACATATATTATGTGGAACTATTATAATATCTTTTAATTTTTCAAATACTTATAAGTAGTTTTTTGTTTAAAATCTTATATTATGATAAGTGATTCGTCATGTGAAGTAGCGGTAAATTCAATAAGAAACAATATTTATATTTTTTTTTGACATTCATAAGTGTCATTTTTGTGACCTACATGAATAAAGTGTTTTTGAATTTGAATTTGAAATTTGATTATATTTACAGCGCACACTCATTCTTAAAAGGTCGGCAACGATCCTGTTATTCCTCTGGTGTTACAGGAGAATGGGAGCAGGTTCACTTAACATCCTTAAAGAAGAGGAACATCTGTCTTCTGCCTGCTCGGTATCTTTAACAAGCCATTTAGATTAATCGTTTCTGGAATCTCACATATATAGGATGGGTCACTCTTAATACAATATCGGCACAGAATTCAAGATCGGAAGGCTTGGTAACAGGTTCGATTCTATATTTTCTAAAAAGTCCTGTCAGTACTGTTTTCATTTCCAACATTGCGAACTTTTGACCTGAAATACACAAATACAACAGTTGAATGTTAAAAAATAAACTTTTAGAGTTTTAATGGTTTTATTTATTAAGCTTTGACTGCCAATCGTCAAATGATGCGTAAGTTCGCTTGAATCTTATTCCAAAAACAGCTTACGGGACTAAACGTCAACTCTTTTTTAAGGCACACACAAAATGCCTGTATTCTTCTCACGCGTAGAAAGACTTAGAAAGGATTACATATAATATACAGGAGTATAAAAAAGTAACAGCAACAATATTATATATATTCACCAGTGGCAGGCTCCTTTGCCCAGGACGCCGGCTAGATTATGGGTACCACAACGGCGCCTATTTCTGCCGTCAAGCAGTAATGTGTAGGTAAGCATTACTGTTTCGGTCTGAAGGGCGCCGTAGCTAGTGAAATTACTAGTCAAACCAGACTTCACATCTTATGTTTCAAGGTGACGAGCGCAATTGTAATGCCAATTAGAATTTTTGTTTTTTTTTTAGAATACTGAGCGGCACAGCATTATAATGGGCAGGGCGTATCAATCATCATCAGCTGAACGTCCGGCTTGCCTTACTGTCATAAAAAGATGTATCTGCCCATTAATGAGATTATGAACTAGAAGTTACAATAGTAGGTAATCGAAGGTGAATTATTTTATGCCCTTCCAATTAAAATTAGCGTTAACAACATACCTATACAATTCCTGGGTCCAGCACTGAAAGGTATGTACGCATATGGGTGTCTTTCTCTGCAATTCTGTGGCAGGAATCGTTCAGGAATAAAGCGTTCAGGGTCTGGGAAGATGTCGGCTCGGTGATGCACATCATATATATGGACATTACAAATTGTGTTAGCTGGTATTTTAAATGAACCTGAAAGGAAACATCCTGTGAAAAAGATTTCGACTGGAAAGTAATCTCGCACCTTTATTGACCTTGAATATTTTTTTATGAAAATAAGGGACGAGACCAGCTAGACGTTTATCATCATCATTTCAGCCGGATGACGCCCACTGCTGGACAAAGGCCTCCCCCAAAGATTGCCACGACCATCGGTCCTGTGCTGCCCTCATCCAATCTACTCCGGAGATTTTGACCAGATCGTCGATCCATCTTGTGGGGGGAGGGCGTATATATAAGAAAATTGCCACGACCATCGGTGCTGTGCTGCCCTCATCCAACCTACTCCGGAGATCTTGACCAGATCGTCGATCCATCTTGTGGGGGGAGGGCGTATATATAAGAAAATTGCCACGACCATCGGTCCTGTGCTGCCCTCATCTAACCTACTCCGGAGATCTTGACCAGATCGTCGATCCATCTTGTGGGGGGAGGGCGTATATATAAGAAAATTGCCACGACCATCGGTCCTGTGCTGTCCTCATCTAACCTACTCCGGAGATCTTGACCAGATCGTCGATCCATCTTGTGGGGGGAGGGCGTATATATAAGAAAATTGCCACGACCATCGGTGCTGTGCTGCCCTCATCCAATCTACTCCGGAGATCTTGACCAGATCGTCGATCCATCTTGTGGGGGGAGGGCGTATATATAAGAAAATTGCCACGACCATCGGTGCTGTGCTGCCCTCATCCAACCTACTCCGGAGATCTTGACCAGATCGTCGATCCATCTTGTGGGGGGAGGGCGTATATATAAGAAAATTGCCACGACCATCGGTCCTGTGCTGCCCTCATCTAACCTACTCCGGAGATCTTGACCAGATCGTCGATCCATCTTGTGGGGGGAGGGCGTATATATAAGAAAATTGCCACGACCATCGGTGCTGTGCTGCCCTCATCCAACCTACTCCGGAGATCTTGACCAGATCGTCGATCCATCTTGTGGGGGGAGGGCGTATATATAAGAAAATTGCCACGACCATCGGTCCTGTGCTGCCCTCATCCAACCTACTCCGGAGATCTTGACCAGACCGTTGATCCATCTTGTGGGGGGAGGGCGTATATATAAGAAAATTGCCACGACCATCGGTGCTGTGCTGCCCTCATCCAACCTACTCCGGAGATCTTGACCAGATCGTCGATCCATCTTGTGGGGGGAGGGCGTATATATAAGAAAATTGCCACGAACATCGGTCCTGTGCTGCCCTCATCCAACCTACTCCGGAGATCTTGACCAGATCGTCGATCCATCTTGTGGGGGGAGGGCGTATATATAAGAAAATTGCCACGACCATCAGTCCTGTGCTGCCCTCATCCAACCTAATCCGGAGATCTTGACCAGATCGTCGATCCATCTTGTGGGGGGAGGGCGTATATATAAGAAAATTGCCACGACCATCGGTCCTGTGCTGCCCTCATCTAACCTACTCCGGAGATCTTGACCAGATCGTCGATCCATCTTGTGGGGGGAGGGCGTATATATAAGAAAATTGCCACGACCATCGGTGCTGTGCTGCCCTCATCCAACCTACTCCGGAGATCTTGACCAGATCGTCGATCCATCTTGTGGGGGGAGGGCGTATATATAAGAAAATTGCCACGACCATCGGTCCTGTGCTGCCCTCATCCAACCTACTCCGGAGATCTTGACCAGATCGTCGATCCATCTTGTGGGGGGAGGGCGTATATATAAGAAAATTGCCACGACCATCAGTCCTGTGCTGCCCTCATCCAACCTACTCTGGAGATCTTGACCAGATCGTCGATCCATCTTGTGGGGGGAGGGCGTATATATAAGAAAATTGCCACGACCATCGGTGCTGTGCTGCCCTCATCCAACCTACTCCGGAGATCTTGACCAGATCGTCGATCCATCTTGTGGGGGGAGGGCGTATATATAAGAAAAGCTCCATAACTTTACATTTACATATTAAGTTACTAAATGTTATTACGTGGGTAACACTGAAAATGTTTAGAACTGGTCAGATAGAAACATTGCTAATGAAAACAATTTGAATTTCAATTTTAGAACTCTTTGGTAACCTAATGTATATTGCATTCATTTGTCATTTGTTTTTGTGAATTGGCGGCAAATCTAAAACTGTTGTTACACGTGAAAATGAACCTAACGCGAGAAACTTTTCGGTCAATGATTTATTATGACTTTCGTTGTGGGCTTACTCAACAACAAAGGTATGATAGGCTGCGATTAGCATTTCTTAATGAAGCCTCATCTCGTGGCACTATTTACCAATTGGTTTAACAAGTTTAAGCGTGGACGTAGCAATCGCAATGATGATCCGCGTGAGTGACGTCCTTTAACAGCGACTACTCAAGATAACATCAGTGCTGTGCGACGCATGATAGAGGAAGATAAGAGAGTGACCTATCAGTAGATACGGGCAAGCCTAGGCATTGGTATGAGTAAATTTCAAAAAATATTACACTAACATTTAGGCGTCAGGAAGCTTTGTACCAGATGGATTCCCCTTAATTTAACCGACGACCAGATACACCTTCGCATGGACTGGTGTCGCCAAATGTTAGATAAGTTCAACGGCGGTGACTCAAATGCTGTATTTGACATCGTAACAGGTGATGAAAGCTGGATTTATTGCTACGAACCCGAAACCAAAAGACAATCAGCTCAATGGGTGTGTCCTTTCGAGGATCGGCCAACTAAGGTAAAGAAAGGAAGAAGTCAAAAAAAAAGATGATTGCCTCATTCTTTGGTGGGTAAGGTAATTTCGCGACAGTTGTGTTTAGAAGATGGAAGGACAGTTACTGCAGACTGGTATGTCAATCGCAGTTTGCCTATTGTCTTGGAAAAAATTCGACTGCAGCGCCCTCGAAGTAGGATCCTCCTTCACCACGATAATGCTTCAGCGCACTCCGCAAAATGGACTTTTGAATATTTGACTATGGCAGGTGTCGAGATAATGAGTCATCCGCCATACAGTCCTGACCTGGCGCCCTGCGACTTTTATTTATTCCCAAGAACTAAAGAAAAAATTCGAGGTATTCGCTTTACGAGCCCTGAAGATGAGGTGAAAGCGTACGAAAATGCCATAGAAGAGACCCCTAAGGAAGAATGGTCCTACTTCTTTTCTCAGTGGTTCCATCGAATGCGACGATGTGTAGAGAGGAACGGAGATTACTTCGAAAAACAATAAAAGTATTGGCAACTTTCTACATTAAGCCGTTTTTCATTTTTAAACATTATCAGTGTTACCTAGGTATTAATATTGCGCTGATCCCACTGTAACCGAAATGTATATATTTAGCAAAATATAATTTTCCCGGATTATGATGATTGTTTACAGATTAACACTAAGGACTATTATTATTTAAATCATAGGTTCTCAACGTAGGTTATAACGCCCCCTTGTGGGCGTTTGAGACTTTCGGGGGGGCAGTAGAAGACCCAGAGAAAATTAGGGGGCATTGAGATGGCGCAGATAGGGCGTGGGTAGATTAAAAAATATAGTCTAAAAAGGCAAAAAAATACACGAAAATACTCTAGAAAAAAACATATTCTCAAAGTGGGCGGTGAGCAAAATAAGGTTGAGAAACTATGATTTAAATGTTCATATATAATGTATTTAGGTTGTCAATATAATATTTTTTTAACATATTCGGTTCGTATCTTATATCTGCTGGTAAACTATTAAATATATATAGGATTCTCTTTTTTAATTAGAATGATAGTTTTAACGTTAATTGTATAAGTTGATGTATAGATACGTATACTATACAACGCTGCTCGGATATTTTTTGATGACATTTTAATAGGCGATTGGGAGTTAGTTGTTTATTGTACGTCAATGGTTCTCCGTCTAATGATGTCATTTGTTTCCATATCGTAAATAATACAATAGGTACTACAATATTTGGCATGAACTAAAACTTACTCAATTCAATTTCTTCTGTCAGATACCTTGCTATAAAAGGCACACTGGGATAGAGTCTCAAACATTCTTTGATACAGCAGTCCAAATATTTCATTTTGTTCAGATCTTCAGTGATAGGCAATCGATTGGATTCACCAAAAATACTCTGGATCTCATCAAATATTTTATTCTGTAAATGAATCAAAAATAATCGAATAAAAAAATAGAATGTATTAATGAGAAACAAAAGTGAGAGGTAAAAAAACTATATTTTAAAAACCGACTTCAAATACTATGAAGTATAAAATTACTTAATGAAGATTCAATCCTATTACCTGTACCACCTATTGATCGGTTTTAAGTCGGTGCCAGGCCAACTATAAGATAAATGATTACTCCTAAAAAAGCCGTACTCAAAATAAAATTACATCATCCAGGTAAACAATAACATCATCTACGTAAACATGAATATTCATAAAAAATGAAATATACTGGGCCAAACTATGTGACATTTTATGGGACCTTCTTCTTCTTCTTCGTCGTTACACTCTTGACAGAGCGGTCGTGGTCATCACGAAGTGAAATCTTTTGGAGCAGATGTGATTCGCCCCAAGAGACTTCGCCACTTTTCCCTGCTGGCCGACAGTCTGGTGCACTCATTCAATGGACCGCCCACAGCGGACTTAATTTGGTCGGTCCATCGCAGGGGCGACCATCCCCGCCCTCTGGTGTTATGGGACCGATTCCGCATCAAACTTAAGAAGGATCACGTAAATCGGATAATAAATCTCAGCATAATCGGTGTACACACCTACATAAAAAATTCCAATCGAATTTAGAACCTCCTCCTTTTTGTAGTCGGTTAAAACGCATATCTTTATTATGAAAGTTAATTTTAAATTGAAAAGATTATGTTTATCTCAAGTGCAATATACTTACTTGTGCTTCAGGTTCATTTGCTATCCTCATTAGAATGAACGACAAAGCCATTGCTGTAGTGTCGTGTCCCTAAAATTGTTAATTGAGCACAAGTTATTTTTAATATTTTTATTAATAATAATAAATTTCGTTTATTTTAAAGATTACATATACATTTTTTTGTGGTTGAGACTTCCCAGTAAGTTGTCTTAGGACACTTGTATTGGGAATATCTCGCAACTTCCTTAGCAGATACATTTTATTTAGTAAACAATATAGAAATAAAGAGAAATTATTAAAAACCAAATTTTACAATTTACAATTAATTGTGTGTGTGTGTGTGTGTGAGTGAGTGAATGAGTGAGTGTGTGCACGTGGGTTTGAATTGGACCTTTAATTGGGTATCTATACAATGCGTGTGTTTGTCATGTCAGTCTGATCAGAAGATTTTCAACTTCATCATAAGCAAGACAAGTTAGCCAATTATTTAAAGCTTTTCTGCATAAATTTAATGTCATAGGATAAATATTTAGGACACGATTTATTTTATTATATAAGTACACTGATTGACAGCTAAGCTGTCGTTCAGCAAAAGTAGTGCGAAAAAGTTTATTGCTTATATTCCTCGGATTATAATATTTTGAAAGCAATATTTGCAAAGAATAATTTTGCTTACCTCGAACATAAAAGTATCAACCTCCTCTCTTATCCCTTGCATGTCTATCCTGCCTTGTGTTTCCTCCTGCAAAAGCAGATCCAACATGGCCAGTCTCCCATTATTGTTCAATACTTCATCTACATCAACAAGGCCCCTGCTATATAATTCTTTACGTTCTCGAATTATATTGTCAGTGAATTCATGCAGATTTTTTACAATTCTATTTTGCACAAAAGCATTTCTAGTAAAAGCGAATATAAAATCGAAAAAGAGCCAAACACGGGAGAAACGTTGAACCATACAGTTACCAAATATGTGAATTGCTTTAAAGTATTTATCAATTACTTCTTTTATTCCATTCCTCATTGATGTACCCATCGCGGTTTCTAAAATAAATACATTTTATTTGTTAGGCTTAAGTGTATTCAAATTATGATAATTATTTTAGTTCTTATTAAAACCATCTTCGTTATATTTTGTGTTTGCTATTAATATGTTTCTATTCTGTCTTTTTAGCTATAAATATTTGAAAAAGCGGAACGCGTTTCACAATTATCCACAAAACATTAATGGCTTATTCATCACTTGCTCCTTAAATTAAGGATTGGTCTCCGCAGTACTCCAACTAGATACCGCAGGCGTAGTCACTGAGTGCGGCAAATAATACTACGCTAAACTGGGCGTACTCGAATCAGTCTCGAACAATGTGTGACGTTGCCACATGTTCTGTTAAACTTTGCTAATAATTGAAACTAAAATGCCGGGTTGCCTAGTAACTCTTTGTAAAAATAAAAGAATTAATAAAGACACTGGGATCATATATAATCAGTAAGTTTTTTGTATTTTATTAAAATAACACGAAGCGTATGTTACAAATTTTAAATATGCCATGGAGTGTCAAGATGTCATATATATGTCATACGCAAGCGTCGTTTTCGCGCACACCCGACCGAGCTACTTACGTCGTTTGCAAGTAGTTCAAAATAAAATCACGCGCATGGCAACCGGAGTCCCGTGGTTCATACGAAATGTAGACCTTCACCGCGACCTAGAGCTTCCGACGATAGCTCAACACTTTAAAGAGATCTCGCGACGCTTCTTTGACAAGGCACCTAACCATCCCAACATCTTGGTTAGGAAGGCATGTGGGTACACCCCCCTTCACCATAGTCTCAACCCAATAAGACGTCCCAGACACGTCACGGTAGACCCGGATGACGACATCACCATCGCGAACGCGACACCCACACAAACACCGACACAGACACGCACACACCGCCTTCACAGGCGTAGGCGCGGTCAACCGGCGCAAACCACTGGCACTCGTCACTCTGACGATGGCCAGCGGCCCGTACCCTAGATACACCACACATTGTTTTTATACCCGACGAGACGTTAGTCCTCGTCCTGTAATCGTTTCACTACACTCACTAACACACGGACTGACTGACGGACTGACATACACCACTTACACAATCACAAACACACTCCACAAACAGACACAAACACAAACATACACGCACACAAACATTTACACTACTTACATACATACAAACATACATACATACAATCATAAACACATACATACATTTTTTTTTTATTTTTTTTTTTATTTATTATTGACATTACACAAAACATCACCACACTCGCCGGCGAGTGTGTTCTTCTCATCGTTTCATCTTCATTTCATCTTCATCTTCATTCTCTCTCCTTCCCAAAAGCACACAGCCGGTCCGTGGTTCGAGTCTCCTTAGGAGACGCCCCGCGACTGTTGTTGCGTAGTCTTGCGGCCTCCACGGCCCACGTCCTACTTCGCTGTGAAAGCCAGGGCTAACAGCACAGAGGAGGTCTTAGTCGGTATGGGGTGTCCGCTTACGCGGACACTCGAGTCCGACATATTACGCCCCGTTCCGGGGCGTAAATACGTAACAGTATTTCCTCCTCTCAAAAAAAAAAAGTCAAGATGTCACACTCAAGCATCTTGGGCATAAAATTAGTTGTTGCACTTAGCGATTACGCCTACGGTATCTAGTTAGAGTGCTAATGCAACTAATGAACTATACTGACCCTACAAGCAAGCAATAAAAAAGAAATATGATATTCTTCACCAAAACATCCTTATCTATAAATATATATTGTAACTAGCTGACCCAGCAAACGTTGTATTGCCGAAATTAAAATCTAGATACAAAAGTAACTGTTGATCGTAGATGGGTGAAAATTTGAAGTTGTATGTATTTTTTAATGCTGACTCATAATAAAACTTAAAATAAAAATAAAATCGTGTGGACCACCCTTTACATTTAGGGGGATGAAAAATAGATGTTCTCCGATTCTCAGACCTACCCAATATGCACTCAAAATTTCATGAGAATCGGTCAAGCCGTTTCGGAGAAATTCAAAGTTTAACACCATGACACGAGAATTTTATATATTAGATATTTATATATATAATATCTTATCTTATATAAAAATAAACGAAATATTAAATTGGAATTTGTAACGGTGGGTGGTATTAGCTATGAAGGAGTGACTAAGCCATACTTTTGTGAAAAAGGCATCATCTTGAAAAGTTAGTGAAGCCCCTTAACAACACCATGTTCAATAACCAAGAATTCCTTCCAGCAAGACTCGGCGCCGGGTCTTAAAGCTCGGTCTACGCAGTCTTGGTTGAAACGAATGTTTCGGACTTCATCCGAGTCGTCTTGTTGTCGTCCCGATCTTAATTCGTGGGATTATGATATATGGTCAGTTATAGAGAGTACGGCTTGCACCAAAGCGCACGTTAGTTTTTCAAAATAAATTTCGTTTTTGCGCTAGTTTTAAAAGTAATACCATTTTAATATTGTAATACATAGATAACTACTAACGAAGGTCAGTCTTAGGCTCCCTCATCGTTTATGAAATCAGCAATGAAACTATAATAATAATAATAATAATATTGACACACTTGACCGATTCTCATGAAATTTTGAGTGCATATTGGATAGGTCTGAGAATCGGACAACAGCATTAAAAAATACATACAACTTCAAATTTTCACGAATCTACGATCAACAGTTACTTTTGTATCGCGATTTTAATATCGGCAATACAATATTTGCTGGGTCAGCTAGTGTTTAATATATAATTTATAATAAGAAAAAAAATCCATGGCATGTAAGTTTGTCTGGAAAACAAGAGCTCAATATTCTATGAGGTTAGATTTTAAAAGTGTAAACTTCTTTAACATACGTTGAATGAGATTAAGTTGTCACGATTGCTTAAGTAATGCTCGTGTTGACTGCAGCGCGATCAGCCAGATTGAGTTTTTTTAGTAAGTCGGTTGTAGAATGTCTAGTGTTGCTTAATAATTCTAAAAACACGAAACATACACAAATCAAGACGTACGTACGTACGAATTCTTAATCTATACCAGACGAAGAAAACGTAGATTCAACCGAAACCATTCACACCAATTTACCCACACAGTCTGTAAATATGAAAGACGAATTCAGTCCTACAATCTCAAAACCACCAAGCACCAAAGTGTATCCCAAACTAGGAAAAAGATCATCGCACCTAAACATTGGGAAAATTCGCGATCTTTCACACAAAACATAAGCCAATCAAAATACAAATCTTACGTGGTTCATCTCACACCTTTATTATGGTATGTATGTTTGTTTGTAACCGATTCATTTGGGCGCGATTTTGACCCACTTTTAACGGCCAGATTTCGTTCAAATTTTGTAGATTTATCGAGGTCCGATGACAATACATTAATTTGATAAAATTATTCCATTGTTCAATTTACAAAATAATATTTTTGTCAATTTATATAATTTTTTCATCTATCGTCGATATGGTAGGAATTGATGTTTATTTTTAATTTCAACCATTATATTTTCATCCAAAGCGTGATTTTTAGTTTTTTGAAACAACTTTTATTTGAATATTTTGAAATACAAAAAATTTTGTAGTAAGAACTCAATTGTAATGTAGAAATCTAAGACAAACCAAAAATCTTTTAATATTTATTAATTTAATAATATTGATCAAGTTATAGAAGAATGCGAAACCAAATTTCGAAGAAAAGACCGACGGTGTTAAAATATAATAAATTTCATGACGTACAAAATATGTATTAAGAATATACTATATGTTAATTGTTTGAAAATATTTCGGCTGACGCTAATAAACCTGTAAGTTGTTAGTAATTTTTAATATCAGAAATCCAGAAGATCGAAATCTCGAGTGATTACCCATTCGGTCATCTAGAAGACAAAGCCAAATTACCATCGAAGAAATTGGACGTTATAAAAGGCATAAAAGGCATTTATTTTCTCAAAATTGATTCTTTTGGAATAATATTTCATGTCATTTCTAATATGCTAGATACTAATACCGCTTCGGTAACAAATAGCTCCAAGGGAGAAGAAGCGGCGCAAGTAGCTCTCCCAGCATTCTTTTTTTGCACTCTTTTTAATAAAATATACAATATTGTGCTGTCATTGCTATTGCTGCCCAGGCTGTCCGACCACTTAGATATTCAGCTGTGGAGTTAGAGGATTTACGATAGAGCCATTTTTTAATAAAACATTTGAATTTATTTATAGTTAATGCCTGAACAGTGGCTGGGACTTTATTATAAAAATGTATACATTTATCCTTAAATTTATTATGTATCTTATGAAGCCTACTAGAATAAATTACAAAAAATCCCTTATTTCTAGTGTTATAATAATAAAAATCACCATTAAGAGCAAAAAGGTGACGCTTTTTGCTAACGTAAATTAAATTTTCATAAATGTACTGACAATGAACAGTCATAATATTTATTTCTTTAAATTTTTCTTTGAGAGACTGTCTTTTGCAGAGCAAACACTATATCAATGTCAGCAGCAGGACCCCACAGAAAAATACCGTACGTCATGATGCTGTGAAAATAACTGAAGTACACTAATCTAGCGGTTGTAACATTCGTGTACTCTCTAATCTTTCTAAGGGCATATGCCGCAGCATAGGCAATATGTGGACCCCACTGAAGCTTTTTATCTGAAGAGAATAGGACCATAGTATCCACAAGTTCCAATCTCTAGTCATTTATAAGTACGTTGGTTTCTACCGTATAAATTAAGCACGGCAATATTTCAAGCCGGCCCACATTCTAGCACTCTACTAAGCGCAGATCCGGCCGCATATAGAGTATTGCTGTCATCTCTGGTCTGGCGCACCCCACAGTATCAGCTAAAGCCATTTGACCGCGTGCGACGCAGAGCTGCGTGAATTGTGGGAGATCCAATGCTCTGTGAACGGCTGGATCCCTTGGCGTTGCGTAGAGACGGCGTTTCATTGTGTGTCTTCTACCGCATTTATTACGGGGAGTGTTCCGAAGAGCTATATTTTGTTTTGATTCCTGCGGAGACCTTTAGAGATATTAATCTCACCATCTGGATGTTTGGCGTTTCTCTACAGTCCAGTTTTCCAGGAACTTTTTTCCACGTACAACTAAACTGTGGAATGAGTTTCCTTATGCGGCGTTCCCAGGACGATACAGTATGGGTACCTTCAAAAAAGATCAGCAACGCTCCTGTGATTCCTCTGATGTCGCATGATAATGTCGGCGGTGGTGATCACTTAACATCGGGTTGTTTGTCCTCCTTTTCCATAAAAAAGCCCAAAGTTGCGTATGCGCAACATTTTGCGTAATTTTACGAAACACTCAATTTGTTTTCGAATATTATTTTCTCTCCTTGAATGTATTAATTTTGTAATAATTATTATATATAAGTAATAGAAAAAAAAATATTTATTTTATCAATATATATTTGTTAATTACAGAATACCAACCTCTTAATGAAATTTGTAACAAATACGTATACTAACCACACATAATATGAAGAGTTGTTTTACTAATCAAAGGTACTATATCTGTCATTTCATTTTCGGTTTCAGCTTCGACCTTATTCAGGAAGTTGTCGGACTGTTCTATGATTGTTCTAGAATATTTTCTTAGAATATTGAAATGAAAAGCATTAGTTAATAACTTACGTCGTTGTTGCCACTTTACTCCTAAAAAATAAAGATTGAATTATTTATACTGAAAATTTTGGCATAAATTTTATTTATTAAATAATTAATAATAAGTTTGAAAATTACCTTCAAGTTAAACAGAACTTAAATATGAATTTAAATTTAATTGAAGTTTAATTTCAAATAATACATTTTGAAATATTATTACCATTACTTGTAAGTAATCCTTCTCCGAGCCATGGATTAAAGAATGTATATGGAATGTCTTTGCTTATATGGCGAACTGAAGACAAGATTTTCTGAAAGGAAAATTACTTAATATATATGTGAAGCATATATATATAATATAGATTTTTTTAATGATAATAAGGGACGAGACGAGCAGGACGTTCAGCTGATGGTAATTAATGACAATGCAGTGCCGCTCAGGAATGTTGAAAAACCCAAAAATTCTGAGCGGCACTAAAATTGCGCTCGTCACCTTGAGACGTAAGATGTTAAGTCTCATTTTCTCCGTAATTTCATTAGCTACGGCGTCCTTCAGACCGATACACAGTAATGCTTACACATTACTGCTTCACGGCAGATAAAGGCGCCGTTGTGGTATCCATAATCCAGCCAGTATCAAACTAAATTGTTGTATAATTATCTGTATATTTGGACATACTGTAAATCTTAAATAAAAAACAAAGGCAGTAATACAAATACCTCAATATCTTGTGGGCTGTACAAATTTACGACGCGTTTGTTAAGAGCGTGGGCTTCATTAACATCTCCAAATTTATTTGGTAATTGTCGTAATAAATAAAATATTTTGACTGAAAAATAAAAAAATTGGACCAGTAAATTTCACAATAAAAGCTATGAATAACTAAACTAATGAAAAGTCATCACAATTATGAAATTAATAAATATTGTTTCTAAACAAAATATTCTCAGTTATAGGATTATAAATATTTTATTTATGCAATGGGATGAATTTTCAATATACAGGGTGTCCCAAAGTTATGGGACATGAAGGGAAAGTACCTTAAATATCGAAGCTAGGCTATTTTACTGAAAGAAGACTTTATATTATTTTTAAAAGTTAGTAACTCTGCATTCAAAGATTTTCTAAAAAATACTTGCCTCGTCTGGGAATCGAACCGACTTTAATGTAAAAAAAAACACCCCTACTTTTATGATGCCAAAGAAAGAATGGCCAAAAACTAATAAGTCTTCTTAAGTTACATACTATTTTAAGAGAAAGTAGTCAATTAAGTGGGTATTTTTTTGTAAATTAATTAATTAAATGCTCAAAATGTGATCTCTCTTGTCTTACGCAAATCGCCAATCTTTTAATGAGTCCGCTGCCTTGATTTTCTTATCATTTTATGGTGAATACTCGATATGATATGGCACAATTCTGTTTTAACTCGCCCACGTTCTCGTATCACTTTTTGTATAGCATATCTTTCACATATCCCCAAAAGAAGAAATCTAATGGTGTAAGGTCTGGGGATCTGGCCGGCCATCTAATCGGTCCATTCGTACCAATCAAAGTAGGAAAATATTCATTTTACGTTTTTCCTTTCTTTTAAAATACTATGTTACCTAAGAAGAGTTATTATTTTTTGGCCATTCTTTCGATTGGCATCATAAAAGTAGGGGTGTTTTTTTTACATTTAAGTCGGTTCGATTCACAGACGAGGCAAGTAATTTTTAGAAAATCTTTGAATACAGAATTACTAACTTTTAAAAATAACATAAAGTCTTTTTTCAGTAAAATAGCCTATCTTCGATATTTAAGGTACTTTCCCTTCATGGCCCATAACTTTGGGACAACCTGTATACTTTTAATACAAAAAAAACAAAGTGCAGTCAAATCGACAATTTCATACTTTTTTTAGACTTTTAGTTTTTTAGACAGACATATTAAGATTAAAAATCATACCTGGTGAACTGATATAATTCAGTGAATTACCGATAAGCGGGTAAACAGTAAAACCTGGAATTCCCTTCATAACTCCTCGACTGTATAAATATTCACTTAAAAGTAAAATAACAATTACTAATAATAAAAACAACATTATTATAGAATGTTACTTTGCTAATCGCTGTCTTAGACACTGTTTGATTGCTAACACTGCTGTTAAGGATATTCACAATAATTATTGGCTAACAGTGGCTGATATACTCGATTCGATGTTACCAATATCCGTCAGTTCGTATGGACTCATTGTTTTCTATCTCAACGTAAACAGACTATTATTTACTGATGATAAGTATTATGTACTATATTGAATATAGTACAGGATCCAAATAGGAAATACCTTCATCAATCCTAATTGATAAGTATTTTTACATCAAACTAGCTGCTGCCCGCGATGTCGTCCGTGTTTTTTTTTAATGAAAATAAGGGACGAGACGAGCAGGACATTCAGCTGATGGTAATTGATACGCCCTGCCCATTACAATGCAGTGCCGCTCAGGATTCTTGAAACCCCCAAAAATTCTGAGCGGCACTACAACTGCGCTCGTCACCTTGAGACAAGATGTTAAGTCTCATTTGCCCAGTAATTTCACTAGCTACGGCGCCCTTCAGACCGAAACGCAGTAATGCTTACACATTACTGCTTCACGGCAGAAATAGGCGTCGTTGTGGTACCCATAATCTAGCCGGCATCCTGTGCAAAGGAGCCTCCCACTGGTTTATAGGCTAAATTGGATAGTTTGTTCAAACCATGATCATTTTATACCCGTCATAACTTCTAAACGAAAAGCCCAATTCGAATATCTTATACATATAACTTTCGTCTTGAATCAATTGTTGACCCTTAACTAGTAACCACTGGGGCCGCGCGGGCCCCACGCATGACGTTTTCTTGGTTTTGTAATAAACTAAGCATCGTGAGCAACCGCCTTTTGAAGTATAATTCTCATTACGTCGCTGTTCGCGGCGGGTGCCGGACGTTTAGCGCTGTATTACTTACTGGGGCCCAGGTATGCACGTGTTGGGGTCCGTGCGGCCCCCACGATACCAATTACGTAGGTTTTTTGCATAGCAATTTTTATATTTTTGTTATTAATTCAAGATGTCGCGGTCTTTGAGTGATAAAATAATAGAAGAACTCTTACACGAAGATTCCGAATCAGTGATCTAGTCTAGTCTAGACTGAACAAAGTTTCATATTAGTATTTTTGAGCCTTATGGTTAGTAGTAATTTGTTTCATGTTGATTTTTCTGTTTTGATTAGAGATTATAAAACATTATTTGTTTTTTAGTTTGCGTGTTATAAATAGAGTAAAATAATGTTATTTTTGATTTTAACGTTTTAAACTATAATTTTGAATGATATCCTAATTGATAAGTATTTTTACGCCAAACTAGCTGATGCCCGCGATGTCGTCCGTGTTGATGCTATAAAGCAGCAAAATAGATTTTAAATAAAAAAAATGTATACTTAATATTTAGAGTTTCAAGTTTAAAAACTATTATTTAACCTAAATACGTAAATTAATATTTGTTAATAGGCTAAACGTTGGACAGTTTGTTCAAACCGTGATCATTTTATACCCGTCATAACTTAAATGAAAAACCCAATTCGAATACTTTTACATATAACTTTCATCTTGAATCAATTGTTAACCCTTAAATTAATTAATTAGTAACCGCTGGGGCCAAGATAACAGTTACGTAAGTTTTTTTGCACGGCAATTTTTATATGTTTATTATTTTTTACGGTTATTAATTTGAGATGTCGTGGCCTTTGAGTGATAAAATAATAGAAGAACTCTTACACGAAGATTCTGATACCGAATCAGTGATCTAGTATAGCCTAGACTGAACAGTTTCATATTAGTATTTTTGAGCCTTATGATTAGAGGTAACTTATTTCATGTTGATTTTTGTGTTTTGATTAGAGATTATAAAACATTATTCGTTTTTTATATTTCGTATTAAAGATTAAGTAAAATAATGTTATTTTTGATTTTAACATTTTAAACTATAATTATCATTGATATTTGTAACGTAGAAAAAATATTACCAAAATGTTGATACTACTTTGTGGTCTCTTCTAGTACTGAAGCAAGAAGATTTATATTAATAAATTACTATTTGACTACATAAAACTAGCCTATTATTTATTATTTGTGACCATTTATTCAAGTAGATAGTTGAAACCTAATGTTAGAAGCACACATACTAGGGCCGCACGGTCCCCACGATACCTGTTACGTATGTCAAATTTACGATACCAGTTAGGGGTTAGGCTAAACTGTATTAAAATCAGTTGAAAAGTTAATAATTTAAGCCATCAGACTTCGGAATTGACTTAATTTTATACTATGTAAAGATTTATGTTCGAAAATATATCGCGTTTGGGTTGTTTGAAAAGTTTCTGTTAAGACCATACAATAATTACCTCAAAATTAATTTTTATACATGCAATGTGTTCAATTTGCAATCATCTGTTTTAATAAATAACCATTTTATCAAATTAAAGATAATTTAAATGCGAACACGGTGTTGTTAAAAAAACAAACCCAAAGTTCGGCATTGCTAAAAACTAATAAAAGTTGGAAATTACGTAACGTTCACGATTACTCATTGATAAGTAATGAAAGTTTAAGAAACTGATCAATATTTATTAATTTATTTATTTAAGTATATTAAAAAATAAAACTATTACTAATTGCTTTAGTTAGCCTGGCCTCCCTCTTCTTCTTCCATTTGGACCAGTGCGGGGCCAGAGCACTCCTTCGTAAATTACTAGGTAGTCTCTCCATCTATCTCAACTACTGTTCAATATACCAATAGAAGTATAGAAAATCTTTCATCATGATAACGCAAGAGAACACATCTTAAGTCACTCAGAAAAAGAACAGGAGTTTGTCTGAGAGGCGTCAATGCATCTGTAATAATAGGGCTTAAAAAATGAAATTGCCGTTTTATTGTAATGGGTAATTCGAATTGACATAGAACCTTCATGGTATATATGGTATACACCTATATAGTTCTTCGTTTAAAAAATGTGCAACATTCGGTTATCGACTTTCAGTTGTTTTTTTTATTCATCTTAGACAAGAAGACGGATACTTCGAAAATTCAAGTGATTTTTGAATACGAGTTTCGACGCGGAAATAGTTGTAAATAATGGAAATAGCAATATCAATGTTGCGTTAGAATGAAAGAACCGTGCGATTTTGGTTTAAACGCTTTCGTGATGATAAATTTGATTTGAAGAACGAACCACGTGGAAGACAATGGAAGACAGGTGAATAACAATGAATTGAAAGAGGTGGTGGAAGCCGATCCAACCCAAACTACCCAGGGATTAGCGGCAAGGTTTAACGTTTCCTTACCAACAATATTGACTCATTTGCGTCAAATCAATAAAATACAAAACTATGAAAAATGGGTGCCTCATGATTTTAATGATCTGCAGAAAGAAACGCGTGTTGAAACTTGTGTTATCTTGTTGAATCGATACAGAAATAAGGAATATTCTATCGGATTGTAACATGCGATGAAAGATGGATTCTTTACAATAACTGTAAGCGGAAAATGCAACGGCTGACCCCAGGTCAAACGCCGCAACACTGTCCTAAAGCAAAGGTTACCAATTAAAAGGTAATGGTAATTGTTTGGTTGTCGCAGCATTATTCACTATATCTTACTCTGATCTGGTCTAGCAATAACAGCTAATGATGTCTACTGTCCGAACAATGATAGCTAAACTAGCAGTGAAACTGCCCCGACTCATGAATTGATCTTCAAATGATAACGTGAGACCTCATACAGCACGAGAAAACGTTTTAGCAAGAACTGGCAATTAGAAACCATTCGTTACCCTTCGTATTCGACAGACCTTGCTCCAACGGACTACCAATTTTTTCATGATTTGGACAATTTTCTATGTGATAAAAAATTTTCGTACAAAATGCTTTCACACAGTTTGTCGAATCTAGATATATAGTTCTATCGCATAGTTATAAATTAGCTTCCTATTAGATGGCAGCAATGTATATAGCTGATAAGTAATAATGTTAATTATTTTGATTAAATAAATATGTTAAATTAAAAAGAAAACAAATTTTAATATTTCAGTACAGGTCGTCAATTTTCATACTTTAATCCCTAATATTTGCATATTATAAGACTTTTGTAGATGAATGTACTTGTAATAAAATGTATTCAATCTTGTAGACGATTGTTCTTTTAAGGACAATAATAAGATAACAACCATTAGAAATCATTTGCTATTATCATTTACCACTAATAGAAGCGAAGTCCATTTTGTTGTTTGTTTAGTTTGATGTTTAGATAATATTGTTTCGGCCTACAGAATTCTTTAATCAGTGTCAGGTTATCATCAAGAGAGTACTACCGAAACTATTAGTCGCTTTTTTTTTGTTCAGAGGTCCCAAAATGACTACAGCAATCAAAGAGGATGGTAAAAACTACGTAATATCACTCACCTACAAGGTGGCAAAAAGTAATCGTACGAAAAGGCTGTAAACTGTAATTAAATGTAAATAAACTTTGAAAAAACAGTCTTTTTCAGACAGCCAGACGCCTAATTGTGGTCTTAAAGCGAAATTTCTTTGTTTTTACATTCTTTTACATTTTTATTTATCTTTACAAAGTAATAATATATGCTCTAGGTATAGTTATCCAGACTGGTACACTAGAGAAATCATTCGAGATATAAAAATTAAAGCCGCGCATCACAAGCGTTATAAGGCAAGCAAATCAAAAACAGATTACGAAGCGTTTAGTTATTATAGATCGAAAGTAAAATACGAGATTGTATTGGCCTATGATCAATATCGTCAGCGGGTTCAATCGAATGTAATAGAGGAACCAAAGTCCTTTTGGAATTTTATAAACAAAAGTAGGGCTAGTGTCAAAAGTAAATCTTTGATTAAAAGCAATGGGGAGGTGATGACTGCACAGCAAAGCGTGCATGAATTTGCGGATTATTTTAGATCAGCTTATATCCAGCAGAAACCAAATTTAGATGTAAACCTAGCAATAAAGGAAGCGAACTATGACATCGGAGCTGCAAGAGTTCACATTGGGGAGTTACAGCTAAGTGACGTGCAGAGTGCGCTAACTCAACTTAAGCCAAAAAAATCGGCAGGTCCTGACTATATAATCCTCCATATATATTAAAGGATTGCCGACAGGTGTTGGCAAAGCCACTGCTCCATATTTATAACTTGTCTTTAAAAGCAGCTATATATCCCGAGAGCTGGAAGATTAGTCGTGTAGTTCCGGTACCCAAAAGTGGGGGTAGCAGTAGAGTAGACGAATATAGACCTGTGGCAATCTTGCCAGCACCAGCAAAGGTTTTTGAGTCAGCAAAGCAAGCACAGGTACAATGTTACTTGTCAGATGCTCAACATGGGTTTAGACCGCAAAGAAACACCACAAGCAACCTATTAACCCACATGGTAAATATTATTCCAGTAGTTGATGGTGGCGGAAAGGTCGATGCAGCCTACTTTGATTTTAAAAAAGTATTTGATCTAGTCCATAACGATGTGCTCATAAAAAAGTTAGCTGGATTTGGATTCACGCAGCAACTATTAAACTTTATGGCCAGTTATATGGCTGATAGACAGCAATATGTAAATTATGCTGGACATACATCAAAGCCATATTGTACCAGATCCGGTGTGATTCAAGGCATTAATATGGGTCCATTAGAGTTTATTATGATGGTTAATGATCTTCCTAAGGTAGTTCAGTATGCGAAGTGCTTGCTCTTCGCCGATGATCTAAAACTTTCATTACCAATAAAAGAAAAGAATGACTGTGAGAAATTACGAAGTGACATCGACAGGGTTGTAGCCTGGAGTAAATACAATTTATTACAGTTTAACACCTCAAAATGTTTAGTTATTACTTTCTCCAAATCTCGTAATCCAACATTGTTTAACGACCACGTAGACAGACGGGGCGCAGATGCGCCCCGTCTGTCTGTCACCAGGGTATCTGAAGTGAAGGATCTTGGAGTGATTCTTGATGCCAACTTGACGTTTCGTGATCATGTCACTAAGGTTTGTAAGAAAGCTTTCAGGAATCTGGGGTTTATAATTTATATTATGTGTGGCTCGTAGTTTTTCCAATATTAAGGCAATTATTAACTTATATAACGCTTTGGTTCGAAGCCAGTTAGAATGCAACGCCGTTATCTGGGCTCCTCATGAAGCAAAGTACAGTATAATGTTAGAGCGGAAACAAAATAAATTTATACGTTACCTATATATGAGGCTATACGGGATTTACCCTTTTTATCCGCTTATGTACCCAACATTATTTATTTTGGGTATGGTCCTGGCGCTGATCTCATATCTGTTCAAAGTACTTAGAGAGAAGGTGCATAGGCATAAAGGCATAAAAGGCATTTATTTTCTCAAAATTTATTCCTTTAGAATTCTTTTTGATGTCATTTCTTATACTACTAGATACTACTACCGCTTCGGAAACAAATGGCGCTCTGAGAGAGAAGAAGCGGCGTAAGAAACTCTCCCAGCATTCTTTTTTTGCGCTCTTTTCAATAAAAATATACAATATTGTACTGTCATTTCTATCGCTATAAAATAATCAGAATTTAGTCCCAGGCTGTCCGATCATTTAGATATTCAGCAGTGGAGTAATAGGATTTAGGACAGAGCCATTTTTTTATAAAACATTTAAATTAATTTATAGATAATGCCTGAACAGTGGCTGGGACTTTATTATACAAGTGTATACATTTACCCTTAAAGCTATTATGTATCTTATGAAGCCTACTAGAATAAGTTACAAGCAATCCCTTATTTCTAGTGTTATAAGAATGAAAATCACTATTAAGAGCAAAAAGGTGACGATTTTTGTGAACATATATTAAATTTTCATAAATGTACTGACAATGAACAGTCATAATATTTATTTCTTTAAATTTTTCTTTGAGAGACTGTCTATAACCAAGCTGATATATAGAACGAGCAGCTCTCTTTTGCAGAGCAAACACAATATCAATGTCAGCAGCATGACCCCATAGTAATATACCGTACGTCATGATGCTGTGAAAATAACTGAAGTACACTAATCTAGCGGTCGCAACATTCGTATACTCTCTAATCTTCCTAACTGCATATGCCGCAGAGCTGAGTCTATCTGCTAGATGGGCAATATGTGGACCCCACTGAAGCTTTTTATATAACGTGATACCCAAGAAGACCGTAGTATCCACAAGTTCCAATCTCTGGTCATTTATAAGTACGTTGGTTTGTACCTCCGCTGTGTTTGGTGTAAAGAACCGTAAACACTTTGTTTTTTTACTGTTTAAGTGCAGATTATTCGTCTGAAACCAACGCACTATTTTTGAGAGTGCATTGTTTACCTCGTCATCAATATCCACACGTCGCTTCACTTTAAAAATAAGTGAAGTATCATCAGCAAACAATACAATCTCATGACTATCATCTACCACAAACGGTAGATCGTTAATATATATAAGAAACAAGAAAGGACCGAGAATAGAACCCTGTGGAACACCTATTCCCACAGGTTTACCCGAAGACCGTTTGCCATTTACATCGACTATCTGAACTCTTTCGCTTAAATATGATTTTAACAGATTTAGGGCTCTATTTTTCACTCCATAATGCTTTAGTTTTAGGAGTAAAGTTTCATGGTGGATGCAGTCAAATGCTTTTGACAAATCACAAAAATGCCCAATGCATCATGTGACTCTTCCCAGGCGTCAAAGATGTGCTCAATGAGTCTAGTACCCGCATTAATTGTTGAGAAGCCCCTAGTGAAACCAAACTGAGTTTTGTTCATTAATTTACAAAAATGCATTTGTAGCTGTTGAAGCAAAAGTTTTTCAAAAATTTTACTAAAACAGGCAGCACTGAAATAGGTCTGAAATTAGCAGGGTCAAAAGAACTGCCCGATTTAAACAAAGGTATAACTTTGCTGTATTTCATGAGGTTAGGGAACACACCCTCATCTATGCATTCATTAAATATTATTGCTAATTCAGGTGCTATAATGTCAAGTATGTATTTTACAATATTAGTCGAATGGCCCCATAGGTCTTTTGTATTTTTTAGGTTAATTAATTTGAAGATTTTTAATATATCGCTACTTGTAACATACTTAAATTTCAAATCAGTGGAAGATACTGGTGCGTGTAATTTAAGCATATCATATGCTGCTTTTGGCGAAGAGTTAAGGTCTTTTGTCGTGACAGTCGGGATTTCGAAGAAGTATTTATCAAATTCATTTGCAATTTCTATTTCCGAATTTATAACGCGATTATTAATATTTAAACAGATAGAGGTGTTACGGCAATTCGATCTACCAGTTTCATTGTTAATTACACTCCAAGTCGCTTTTACTTTATTATTACTGTATTTAATTTTATCTGCAATGAAACGTGTTTTCGCTTCATGACAAACTACTTTAAAGAGCTTGGAGTATTTTTCACATATATTTTAAATTCTTCACTATTATTGTAATGTTTCTCATAATAAAGGTCATATAAGCGTTTACGACTTTTGTGGATACCCATTGTTGCCCAATCATTAAAACAATGTTTGTTGTTTACTGTCACCGTTACTGGAGTAAAAATCCTGTCAAATTCCTCACAGAAGGAATTGAAGACTAAGTTATAGTGAAAATAAGCAGTTTCACCACAGTGTAAAAATGGTATCGTATTTACCAAATTATTTCTAAACCTCTCAAGACGGCTACTCGTAACTGATATAATCGTCACCTTTTTTGGTCTGACATTGTCCAATCTTGTATTTACTTTTATAAGTTGCCCACTATGGTCGGACTGAAGATTATTAATTATTAGTTTACTAGTAATAGTAACATCTGTAAAAATATTATCTAAACAGGTTGCTGTTGTAGAAGTGATTCTAGTAGGTTCCCATAATACATTGAACAAATTAAAACTTTGAAATAAATTTTTAAGGCTAGTACAATTGGCCGAAGTTTCAAGCAAGTTTATATTAAAATCTCCACACACTACAATTGACTTGCTGGTTTTGCTAAATTTTGATAGTACCTCCTCCATTCTATGTTGGAATTGATCATATGATGCAGTGGGGGGGCGGTATACACTTACAATAATAAATTGCTCTAGTTCTATACAAGCTATCTCAATTAGTTGTTCTATGGAGAGATTAACAATATCTCTTCTATTTTTACATTTTAGTCTGTTATTAATAATAATTAGGGAACCTCCATGTATTGCCCTACTTCTACAAAACGAACTGACTACTTTATGTTCTCTTAAATTAAACTGGAGCTGATGACTCTTACGCCAATGTTCTGTAATACATAATATATCTATATTACAGCAGCTCAAAAACTTACTTACTTGAGATACCTAGTATATTCTGGTGAACAATATTTATGAGCTTTATATTATGATTATCCCTAGCAGTAACATTTATATTTGGTGAATGTTGCCTATTTTGTATGATATTGCAAGAGTTGTCCTCCCTTGTCAAATAATGCGGATATATTGAGTAGACTGTATTTTGTTGTTCCGGATAGGTACGTATGGCGCCGACGTCGGCCGCCGTTGCTGATGGTGCCGTCCGCGCGCACCAACTTGTTAAGCCAGGCTGCGGTGACGCGTGCCCTTCGTACTATTATTGAAATAGCCTCACAGACGGATCTGTTTTATTTATTTATTTTATTTCATTTATTCAGGATACAAACGGTCACAATTCAAAAACTTTACACTATTTTATTTAATGAAGACCTACAGTTCCATAAAATAATTTTAAAACTACTTAATACTTACAATGTGAGTGCTTTGTTATAAATAAAATAATACTAAATTTAATTGCAAATAAAGTGATAAAATATAAAACCTATAAAATACAAAACTTAATATATTACGATATGAAAACAAAACAGAAAGATTTACTTATGCTACTTATGTTTAGATATGGCTTCTTTAATCATAATTTTGAATTTAGCAAACGGCAAGTGAAAAATATCTAATTTTCCAAATTTTTCATTAAAAAGTTTACAAGCTCGTCTGGTATAACTATTGCTAGTGTGACATGTATATGCTCTTTTGATGGTAAACACATCTTTTTGAAGAGTGTGTCTTTCAGGTCTGCAAGGAACTCTAAAATTAATCTTATGTAGTAATTGAGGAACGTCCACTTTATTATTAAGGAGTTTATAAAGATATGTTATGTCAAAAATATCCCTACGATGTCTTAATTTCGTCTTCTTTGTGTTTTGTTGCACTCAGGGTGAATAATATGTTATAAAATTTAATGATGTAAAAAGTGAAATATTGTATGTATCTCTATCGCATTGGAATATACTGTAATGATAGTGTGTATTTTGATAAAATAAAAAAATAAAAATATTACTAATTCCATACTTACTCCTTACATTTAATGCTGTTTCTCGCCGATATGCTTACAAATACATGGTTCAAAGTAGGTATACATATTTAATGAATATTATATTTTATAAATTTCCAATTTTTTCGTTTTTATAATAGATATTTTATGAGAATCAAAGAAGGTGGAATATGTGGCAACTATTTAGTTAACGAGTGGGAGGCTCCTTTGCACAGGATGCCGGCTAAATTATGGGGTACCGCAACGGCGCCTATTTCTGCCGTGAAGCAGTAATGTGTAAACGTTATTGTGTTTTCGGTTCGATCTGAAGGGCGCCGTAGCTAGTGAAATTACTGGGCAAATAAGACTTTAGATCTTATGTCTCAAGGTGACCAGCGCAGTTGTAGTGCCACTCACAATTTTTTGGTTTTTCATTCATCTTGAGCAGCATTGGGAAGGGCGTATTAATTACCATCAAGTGAACGTCCGGCTCGTCTCGATTATTTAAAAAAAATCATTAATTACATTCAAAAGAGCTTAGTTTAAACCTAATGGAATAAAGTTTATATTTGACTTTGACTTTGAATACTCCGTGAACATATTGGATATAAGAACGGAAACAAATTTTGACTTGTATTGGTTGAGTAGCACGTAACACTACATCTGTGTTAAAAGTTAACTCATCATGTTTGGTCACTGGTTCAATCTTAAACTGCCACAGCAATGTCGACAGTAATGTTTTCATTTCCAACAAAGCGAACTTTTGACCTGAAATAAAAAACAAAGTCTTCATATTCATAATATACACAATATGTGTATCATTAAGACTCATCGACTATTTCCTTGCAACATTTCAATTAAACAGCTTACATGGCCGACCTGATAAAGCATCGGATAAGCCAACCTATGAGTTTGAAAACCAAAAGTACATTTTTGAAGTGAAACTTCTTTATCGACGTATGAGAGAAATTTTATATCAATGTCGTCACGATTTACGGTTACGCGCCATGTTGTTTTTTTTTTATCAAAGTTATAGTGACGTAGAGAATAATATATTTGTTTGAAATTGATACAATAAAAAGACTTATTTTTACGCATGTCTATAATGAAAAAGCTTTAATATACGGATTTTTTTTTCTTAAGCCCTATCTACACAATTTCTGTGAAGTTGTAAATAGTAGAAAAATGATATGTCTTAAATAATTTTCACTTCATACAGGCAATACTTCAGGCCAACCCACATTCTAGCGCTCTACAAAGCGCAGGTTCGGCCATATAAGGTGTACTGCTGTCATTTCTGGTCAGGCGCACCCCAGTATCAGCTCAAACCATTTAAACGGTGCACGCAGAGCTGCTCGGGATCAAGTGCTCTTTGAACGGCTTGATCACCCATGCCTTTCGATATTTATTTACATTATTTGAATATATTCGATTTAAATGTCAAAACCGATTTTTGAAAGTCGGGTTGTTTTAGTTAGCACTTTTGTCGGGCGTCCCGAGATGCGCTCGTTTTTTTTTTCAATTCCACTTCTGGGGAGTTCATTTATTCGGCAAGCATTCTTTTGAACGCATCGGTGCTCCCCACCTGATGCTGGCTGATCCGCACGGGTACGCATTAAGGGTATCAGTTCCGTTCCGTTCGTATACGTGTTAAACCTTAATTAGTATGAGTAAATCAAGGATCGAGGTTGTTCTGTATCTAGGAGCCACAGAAAATAACTTAGCTCTCAGTTACACATCTCTGTGTTCAGTGGAACGCACTTTAAATTGGGGTTTTTGTTGTTGTCTCTTCCGGGATAGGAATCGTGGAAGTTAGGGAGTGGAAGTTGATTGTACCCCAAGGTTGCGAGTACCTGGAGAGTGGAAATTTTATTCCAGGTATTTCATGGTAATGGAGAGATAGCCCGCTCGGAGTCTACCTGCGAGATCGAATCAGAATTAAGAAGATCCCTAGGAGAACCAAAGTTACCAACATAACACAAATGATTGCGAGACTGAAGTGGCAGTGGACAGGGCACATAGTTCAACGGACAGATGGCCTTTGGGGTGGTAAAGTCCTCAAATGGCGACCACGTACTGGAAGACACAGTGGTGGTAGGCCCCCCAAAAGATGGACCCACGATCTGGTCAAAATCACCGGAATACGTTTGATGAGGGCAGCGCAGGACCGATCGTCGTGGAAATCTTTGGGGGTGGCCTTTGTCCAGTAGTGGACGTCTTCCAGCTGATGATGATGAAGATAGCTCCTCGTGGAATTCCTGTTTGAACCTTAAACATTTAGTGCACAATCCACAAATTTGTGGTGCTAGCAGTGTGGGTCTGTTTATTAGCAGCACCCAGGCAGGATTTTATACATGTGAGACGAGGAGTGGTCAGCGTGGTAGTCTAAAATGACAAACATAACGGGGCTTACTTCCCCTATCTGCACCCCTTCCATTTGATAGGCAAGTAAGTTATGTAAGTAGGTTTTTTGTACACGCTCATGTACAGACAGTAGTAAAAAATGGATATTTTAAATTTGCATTTGTACAATCAATTTCCACTCCCTATCTAACTTTCACGATTTCTATCCCGGAAGAGACAACTTTGACTTATAAAACTGGTTCATTGGTCCAGTGGGATGTACATCGTTATTATTAAGTTTGATATTCGCCATTTAGGCGCTGTTGGCAATGTAGCGAGAGTCTGCGCTACTAAAGCTAGTGCTGACAACCTCAGCAAATATCGATAGATGTAAAAAAAATCGTATACTTTATTACGTTGATTCTTGCAGTATAAATAACACGGAAAACGAACAAAATTTATTCAAATTGCAAAAATACTTCAGAGTATTGTACGTTCCTTCGCAGCCATTTGTGTTATACGTCAATATTAGTTCTCTGGACGCTCGCGAGTGGCGCTTCAAATAGGCACAAAAAATTTACTGTCAAACATATGGAACAGCCTGTCCTGTATTTATACAGATCAGTGCATTCGAGGTTTCAAAAATCAATCAATGATTAACCTATAAATACTCTTATTGAAAACTAAAAAACAAAATGTCACCTGACTGATACGAGTGTGCATGATCTTTATTTTATTTTTGGCATAAGTAGTCAAAATTTTCTGATGTCGCTGCTTTTGTAACACGAAATTTATAGTATATCAAAATTATTGTGTAGTTATTAAAAATGACTGAAACGAAAAAATATAAAATACCGACAATACAAGAATTTCTTGAGAAAAAGGTTAGTATTAGCGAAATACTTCGAAAATGTTAATAGATTGAAATGAATCAACGTTAAACATTTCATTCTATAGATTCAATCTACATATATGTGGATTTAGTAAATTTTATCAACAAACGGCTATCAGACCTAATCAGATGTTTTCTGAGTTCAATAATTTTTGCAAACTTCTTTTAAGATCGACATCGCAAGGTATACATAAATTAATATTTCTTACGACCCAGTGAGCAGTTGTAATAGTGGTTAGCTCATTCTCGGTATTTTGTTTTACTGTGGGCATGTAAAGAAGTTTCTTGTAACGGAGGAACAGCCGGGCTATATGTTTCTGCCCACAATTAAGATAATTCTTTGAATTGTTTACATATATAGAAGTTAGTCTTAGATTAAGGTTTGGTCTCCGCTGCGCTCCAACTAGATACCACAGGCGTAGTCGCAAATTGAGGCAATTAATTCTACACACAATTAGTAGGCGTACTAGAGCCTGTCTCGAACAATGTGTGACGTTGACGTGCCACATGTGCATACTTTGCTGATAATTGAAACTAAAATGCCGTGCTGCGTAGTAAAACTTTGTAAAAATAATACTACAAGACATAAGAAAGCCGCTGGGATCACATAATATTATAATCAGAAAATATTCTGTTTTTTGTTCATTTCAATGTAAAATAATACGAAGCGTATGTTACAAAATTTGAATGATGCCATTGAGTGTCAACATGCCACGCACACAAGCATCTAATAGTTGCCGTAATAAAAAAGATATTGTTCTTAGGTGGTACGGTATCTAGTTAGTTAGCAGCGCAGACCAATCATTAACCTATGAGGTTAGTCTTCTACCAATGTGAAATAAGCGAAATGTTATAAGCAGTAAGGGGGCGTCCATAAATTACGTGATATGTTTAAGGAGGGGAGAGGGTCGAGTCAAATCTCATCTAATCTTACGTTGGAGAGAGGGGAGGTCTCGGCAAATATCACGCAATTTTTTTCTGATTGAAACCAAATAAAATCATACTATTTTGATCCATGTTATCATAATATGTACATGTTGGTTCCAATAGTCTCTCTTGAGACCCTGCATGATTCTCCATGGACTGCATTAGAGTAGATATTATTTTTTTAATCACAGTAGTTACGATTTAAGTAAGTATTCTATTGTTAAATTTTTATTATACTTATCAGTTCTCAGCAATATTGATTACTAGTCTTAACTAGTCGTAAATAAAAGCACGAAGCATTTTTTTTTCTTTTTACAATAACAATGCAACGCGTTTACGTAACCCCCATTAAGAAAAATCACACGTCATCTCACTACAGAAATTTCAAAAAAAACACCTCACGTAATTTATGCCCCTAACCCATTACCCCTATACCCCTAATAAAGAATAATAATTTATGGCAAAATGTTGAATACGTTAAGTTTGTTTGCGTGTATTATATGTAGAAAATATATGACCACAAAGAGCCAGTATGGGTATACTTGGAAAGAGAGATGCGAGAAAACTCCGAAAAAAAGCCTTACAATGAAAAAGTTGGAGCGTGGCTGAGATTTTTAAAAGATTTGAAATTGCATTACCATCGCGAAGGTAAGTAATACGTAATTCAGTAAATATATTTATCTGCACCCATGTTAAATTATTATCTATGAAAGATTCTAAAACAGTTCATTTATTGCCAAAATTAAAGCACCCAATGTCCTAATAACCATTACATCAACCAAACGAGTGTTGTAATGAAATTCAGTACAACATTACATCATCCGTTTTCATAATAACACTCCTTTGGATGATATTATGGTTACTAGGACTGGCTTTTTTAATGTTAGCAGTAAGCAAACTGTTTCAGAATCTTTTAAAGAGGATTCATGTTATTGGTGTAGATAGTCTTGTAAGCAACTGTTGATAGTTAGGTACTAAAACACTCATGTTATACTATTATCAACCCACATTCGTGTTTTAATGCCCCTTATTACACAACAGTTGCATAAATAACTATAAGCGTATGTTGCTGCGTTTTGTAATTTTTTCGCAATATGGCTAAACATGAGATGATGATAGTGGAATAAAAACAGTTTTAGAGGGCAATTCAAGAGATTTGATAGGTGCTGTTCGCAAAAAATTGTACGCTGCACCTACTGACGGACAGCCTGGGACTAGACTATGATTATTTTATAGCTATAGAAATGACTGTATAATATTGTATATTTTTATTGAAAAGAGCGCAAAAAAAGAATGCTGAGAGAGTTTCTTGCGCCTCTTCTTGTCTCTCATAGCGCCATTAGTTTCCGAAGCGGTAGTAGTATCTAGTATATTAGAAATGACATCAAAAAGAATTCTAAAGGAATCATTTTGAGAAAAGAAATGCCTTTTATGCCTTTTACTAATAATACATTATGCAAAATTCAAATATTTTTATGAAAAATAGGATATAATATATATTGAAAGTGAATAACTACCACCCATTCCAAAAAGTATGCTTCAGACCTGAGAAGAACGGGCGCAACAAACTTAGTGGGCTTCTTTTTTTTATAAAAACGTGGTAACCGTGTAAAATCGTACAATAAAATTAATTTTTGATAATGGTCGCTCCATTCCCAATCTGTTGTATCATTAAGAAAGTCATTTCTGTTATAGCAACCTTTATACCACACAAACGTTGTTACACAATTCTTCTGAATTTCGTAATACAATTGTTGTGAACATTTTCTGGGAACTTGTTGTAAAAGCATAACGCCTCACAAAAGACTTACTAACTCGACTTAGCCGAGTAGTAGGCATTATTCAATCAAGAATTCTGAGAGATACTAAATTCTAATGACCAGGGTGTATTACCTATGTTCAGGTGAAAGTCTTGCGCGTCTCGTCCCTGATTCTCATAAAAAACCAATGTTCTGAATTATTGATTGTTACCCACGAGGTGGTATTGAGTGCGCGAGCCATTGGCGCCTGCGATAAGGGAACCGACAGTGTCGTGATAAACGCATACGCGTCTCATACGACGTTAGATTTTAACCCCCTTATTCATAATAGTCTGCTAACTTAAAGCATTGCTAATTATCACTCTGTCTTCTTCTATTGACCTAAGTCAGAATGAGAAAAAACACACCTTAGCGGCTGTTTAAAGTTAGCGGACCATTATGAATAAGGGGGTAAGTTAATAAATTCGTGAAAAATTGCTTATTTGACAAAACTGCAGCACAATCTACTCCTTTAGTACTATGCAGCTTTTTATACGTAATACAATTGTATATGCAATTATATTTTTATATAAAAGAAGGTGCAAACTGGCAAGAGTTGATAGTGGGGAGTGTTGAGGCAACCGCCCATGGACATTCGCAGAACCAGGGGTCAAGAGATGCGTTGCCGGCCTTTAAGGTGGTCCCTAGGTCGTATCGTTTCGGGAAAACAGCAGCCGGTAATTGATTTCACAAAGTTGCTGTGCGAGGCAAGAAATTTTTTGCAAAACGCGCGGTTGTGGAATGCCAGACGTCAACGTGATGCGGGTGGTATTAATTTATCAATAAATATTATCATTAGATCTAATGTAGTTAACATTTTCACATTCACGTTATTATGTAGTAAATGGCAACAAGAACACTCATTGTTAGTGTTAGAAAGTTTATTATTGATAATAATACACATAGATCCTCACAAAAATCGTCACCTTTTTGCTCTTAATAGTGATTTTCATTATTATAACAGTAGAAATAAGGGATTGCTTGTAACTAATTCTAGTAGGCTTCAAAGGATACATAATAGCTTTAAGGGTAAATGTATACACTTTTATAATAAAGTACCAGCCACTGTTCAGGCAGTATAATATATAAATGTTTTATTAAAAAATTGCTCTGTCGTAAATCCTACTACTCCACAGCTGAATATCTAAGTGATCCGACAGCCTGGTAATGGATTATGATTATTTTATAGCAAAAGCAATGATAACACTATAGTATTATTGATTAAAGTGAGCGCAAAAAAAAATGCTGGGAGAGTTTCTTGCGCCGTTTTTTCTCTATCAGAGCGCCATTTGTTCCGAAATGGTAGTAGTATCTAGTAGATTAGAAACCGAATCAATAAGAATTCTAAATGTATTAATTTTAAAATAAATGCATTTTTTATGCCTTTTAATTGTAAAGATTATGTTTTTAAAGCTCAACGTAAATTGAAACGGCTGGAGAAAGAAATTGGTCCACCGTGGTATTGCGAGTTATCGAGTGACCAGCGAGAAGTGTTAAGCCGTCTAAAACATGATATGTATCAAGATCTTCTAGAAGATATACCACGAAGAATGCGAAAATCATTAGCAGATTTAGGGATTACATTAAAACTACCAAAATCTATATTGATGAAGGCAATGCTTGATTCTGAACACGATTCCGGACTATTTATGTGGAATCTTTATACAGCATACTATAAGAAACCGCCAAGCCATCTGATGCACGGTAATTGACATTCTACGTTTCAATTTTGAATTTATTTTTATGATAATACGGGATGAGACTAGCAGAACGTTCAGCTGATGGTAATTGATACGTCCTGCCCATTTCAATGCAGTGTCGCTGGGGATTCTTGATAATCCCAAAAATTCTGAGTGGCATTACAATTGCGCTGGCCACCTTGAGACATAAGATGTTAAGTCACATTTGCCCAGTAATTTCACTAGCTACGGCACCCTTCAGACCAAATCAAATCAAATAAATCAAATCAAATCAAATCAAATCAAATCAAATCAAATCAAATCAAATCAAATCAAATCAAATCAAATCAAATTAAATCAAATCAAATCAAATCAAATCAAACCAAATCAAATCAAATCAAATCAAATCAAATCAAATCAAATCAAATCAAATCAAATCAAATCAAATCAAAAACAGTTTATTGAAAGTAGGTATTTCAAAATACACTTTTTCACGTCAAATAATTACAATAATAATTTATACGACATCATTAAAAAATACAAATAATATGTATATAAAATATACGAATGTTATTCATTACAAAACACAGTAATTACACATTACTGCTTCACGGCAGAAATAGGCGCCGTTGTGGTACCCATAATCTAGACGGCATCGTGTGCAAATATAAACCTAATATAAATATATAGTAAAGTATAAAAAAATATTATGTGTATAGGTACTTTACTATAGCTATACATACTATCAATACAAGAAATAAAAATAAAATCGCTATTCCAAAAACGAGACTCGGTAAATAAAAAAATCATTTGTATGTCTCATGTGCAGTTCTTAAATAAATATATTCAAAAAATTTTAATGAATCGTCTTATTCAAAAACCCTACTATACGATAGAATAATATAATATACAAGATAAAGAATTATATAAACTAGATGCTCCTGGTCCACCTTATAATAATTCTTCATAATAATTAATACTATTAATATAATAATATTAAGATTGTTTAATACATTTTTATATTCAAAAAAATCTTTAAATATAAAATCCACTGTAATTGCATTATATAGAATCATTTTGTGTGCTTGCTTTGTAAGCATTAAATTTGTAATTTAATAGTTAACATGCGCATGTGCCGGGTCGTCTCCTTCCCTCAAATATTACGTGCGAAGGGAATGACTGGTCTATGCGTCAACTCGTGAACGGGTGCTACTTGTGGTGCCAGGTCGACCTGTTATAGTTAATATCATTGTAGTTGTTGGATACGATTACTAATTATGTCAGAAATCACGACCATCATGTTCACGGAGCATCCTACACAAACAATGAATTAGTTAATAGGTTATCATCCATCCATGGCTTTTTTTTTTTTGAGAGGAGGAAATACGGTTACGCCCCGGAACGGGGCGTAATATGTCGGACTCGAGTGTCCGCGTAAGCGGACACCCCATACCGACTAAAACCTCCTCTGTGCTGTTAGCAGCCCTGGTTTTCACAGCGAAGTAGGACGTGGGCCGTGGAGGCCGCAAAGACTACGCAACAACAGTCGCGGGCGTCTCCTAAGGAGACTCGAACCTCAGACCGGCTGTGTGCTTGTGGGAAGGAGAGAGAATGAAAATGAAGATGAAATGAAGATGAAAGATGAAAAGGTGATAAGAACATACTCGCCGGCGAGTGTGGTGATGTTTTGTGTAATGTATGTAAGTGTGTATGTATGTGTTTATGATTGTATGTATGTGTGTTTGTATGTATGTACGTAGTGTAAATGTTTGTGTGCATGTATGTTTGTGTTTGTGTCTGTTTGTGGAGTGTGTTTGTGATTGTGTAAGTTGTGTATGTCAGTCCGTCAGTCAGTCCGTGTGTGAGTGAGTGTAGTGAAGCGATTACAGGACGAGGACTAACGTCTCGTCGGGTATCAAAACAATGTGTGGTGTATCTAGGGTGCGGGCCGCTGGCCATCGTCAGAGCGACGAGTGCCAGTGGTTTGCGGTGGTTGACCGCGCCTACGCCTGCGAAGGCGGTGTGTGCGTGTCTGTGTCGGTGTTTGTGTGGGTGGCGCGTTCGCGATGGTGATGTCGTCATCCGGGTCTACCGTTACGTGTCTGGGACGGCTTATTGGGTTGAGACTATGGTGAAGGGTGGTGTACCCGCATGCCTTCCTAACCAAGATGTTGGGATGGTTAGGCGCCTTGTCAAAGAAGCGTCGCGAGATCTCATTAAAGTGTTGAGCTATCGTCGGAAGCTCTAGGTCGCGGTGAAGGTCAACGTTTCGGATGAACCACGGGGCTCCGGTTGCCATGCGCGTGAATTTATTTTGAACTACTTGCAAACGACGTAAGTAGCTCGGTCGGGTGTGCGCGAAAACGACGCTTGCGTATGACAGTATGGGCCGTACGATGGTTTTGTACAGCGTCACTTTGTGTTTGAGCGGAAGTTTGCTTCGCCCACACACAAGTGGATAAAGGCGACTGAGGACAAATCGGGCTCTATTGCATACCGTATCAATATGTTTCTTGAAGTTCATATTGCTGTTGAACGTGACTCCTAAGTATTTGTAATCCTTCACCCACGGTATGGGTGTTTCATACAATTTAATGACGTCGGTCGGTCGTTTTCTAGCGCGGATGCTATTCGCGTTACCGAAGAGTACCGCTGCACTCTTGGTGGGGTTCACTTCAATTCGCCATTTTCTGAACCAGTTGCCTAGTTCATCGACGGCGGCTTGAAGCACTTTAATGTTCCTGCTCAAGGTTGAGCGGTTCAATAGAGCGGAGCCAAAGTAGAGTGCCGTATCGTCAGCGTACTGAGCGAGCTGGACACCCGGAAACTTGGGAATGTCGCTCGTGAAGACCGAGAAAACAGTGGGAGAGAGGACTGAACCCTGTGGCACGCCAGACCTGATGGGCCTGGGTGAGGATAGGGTGCCCTCTACTCGATATCGGAAGGAGAGATCAGTAAGGTAGGCTCGTATGATGCGCACGAGCCTGTCTGGCACTCCCAATTGATACAGCTTGAATACTAAGCCGTTGTGCCATACCTTGTCGAATGCCTTCGCGACATCGAAAAACACGGCTGCCGTGGTAGCGTGAAGTTGACGCCGTACGAGAATGTACTCGGTCGGTCGTGAGTCGGTGAGCCTGCTGGGGACACGAGTGAGCGGTTCTGAATCCGAACTGTATGTCGGGTATCAGGTTGAGCTCCGCGATGTAATGATTAAGATGCGCGAGAATTAATCTTTCGTAAAGTTTCCCGATCGAGTTAATTAAGCTAATAGGCCTATAGCTACTCGGATTAGCTTTAGGTTTATTGGGTTTTGGGATACCGATAACAATGGAATCCTTCCATTGTTCGGGGAACGCGCTGTTAGACAATAGAATATTAAAAATGGTAACCAATAAAGTAATAAGAGTCGAGGGTAGGATTTTAAGAACCCTATTGTTTATAGTGTCAGGCCCCGGGGCCTTCTTGGAGTTAAGCTCCTTAATGATTAGCTTCACCTCTTCGTAAGAGGTGGGTTTTATTACATCGCCTGAAGGGAGCGGAGCGACGTTCAACTTCACGATCAACTTCGTCAACGTGTGTCGGGTCGGCTGCTGCATTTGGAGAGCACTGACTCTTGAGACTATCGGCGAGGCATTCAGCCTTCTCATCGTCATCGAGCGCCGGCTGCAGTCCCGGTCTGTCCAAAGGAGGCATGACAGTGGGCGGCTCCTGTTTGAACGCGCGAGGCAGCTTCCAGAAAGCCACATGTGATGGCTTAAGGTTGCCGAGCAAGCGGTCCCAACGTTCGCCGCGGAGTTCCGCGATACGTTACGCGAGGTGGCGCCTATTCTCGACCGACGGATACCTATCGTAAAGTCTAGTGGCTCTGTGCTTCTGTGTGAGTAAGTTCCTGACCTCTGGAGGCAGGTTTAGGCGATGCGGTTGCATCGTCGGAACCTGCCTGGAGCAGGCCTTGATCCTATTCTGTATATGTGACGTCACATGAGAGATAGCACTGTGAGCCGTGTCGACCGAGTCGATGACGTCCGGTATAAGGTCAAGGTCGTCGGACTTGATAGACTCGAGATCCTTTTCCAGCCGTTGCCAGTCGATCACTGTTTTCGTCGGTGGTTGAAAGTTAACCGGTGGGCCTAGATTTAGGACGACGGGCCGGTGGTCTGACTCTAATTCGTGAAAAACCTCGATTGAATTTACATTGAGCGTTACGTTCTTAAGTAACGCAACGTCTATAATGTCGGGTCGGTGCGCGACGTTATCCGGATAATGTGTTGGTTCGTCGGGTGCTATTACTGAAAACTTCAGCGTGTCTGTCAGCGAATCTAATAAATTCCGTTTCTATTTGTGGCTCTACTGTTCCAGCTGGAGTGTTTGGCGTTAAGATCGCCGCCCACTATGACTGTGGCCCCGTGGCCGAGTAATGCTTCTATATCTGTGTATAATACTTGTTTGTTGGGCGGAAGATAAGCTGAAATAACAGTGTTCGGCTGGTGATTCGCCATACTGACCCGGATGGCAGAGGCCTCGATGTTAGTGAGGACCGGAGGATCTATAGGTATACAGTGTAGAGACCTTTTAAAATAAATGAGGGTGCCGCCCATACGGGTGGTGCGATCATTCCTGACTAAGTTATAATTAGCGATACGCGGATCGCGTATACGTGGTTTTAGAAATGTCTCTTACACTAAGAATAGGTCTAATTGATGTTCGTGAGCGAACTCCTTCACCAAGTCTAGTTGAGGCTTAAGGCCTTGGGCGTTAAAATACGCTATACGGAGCGTATGTGGTTTAACCCATCCGCTTACGTAATTAGGCATCGCGAATGTTTTTATACTTTCGCCCTATATCGGTGAGGACACGGAATATTTTGCCGTTGTCTGCCATAACTTGCAGGAGCGACGGCGGGTCGTCCCGGACAGCCTCCAGCCTGCTGGCCAGGGCTGTGATTTCATCTATGTCGAACAGCTCTGACAGTTCGAACATGAAGGCAAAGGTGCTGCCGCCTTGGTTACCTGTTACCACGGACGCGGGCGCCGGTGGCCTCGGTCGCGGGACCGACGCCGCCGGGCGGGACGCTAGCGGTGGCCGGAGGGGCGCGGGGGCCGCGAGAGTGGCCTCTGTGGCAGCGTTGGCAGCCGGAGGAGACCTTGTCCAGGCGTTTACCTTCGGAGGCGGCGCAGGTTTGAAGGTCGGAGTGAACTCCACCTTCTCTGCTCTGCCTTGCGGCTGGCGGCGCCCTGGGTGACGCTTGTGTTTGGGTGCCTTGGGACACCCACGATAGCTCGCGGGGTGCCCCTTCTCCCCGCACAAGACGCAGGCCGGGGGCTCCGCGCATTGCGCTGGTCGAGGGCACTCCGGCGTGCCGTGTTTTCCGAGGCACTTCACATACCTCGGGGTGTGTTCGCAGTTGCGTGCCGAGTGCCCGTATAACTGGCATCTGTGACACTGACCAGGCCCCCCGCGGTTGCGAGGAGCTTCGGCGCGGATGGCCTAAAGGGAGCAAACCGATTTAATATTAAAAATTTCCTTTCCCTCTTGCGTGAGGTCGAGGACGACGAGAACCATGTTAAATGGTTGTTTGTTGGTGGTTCCGCGCATACGGTGCACCTCGTGTGCAGGGTAACCCTGCTCTTTGAGGTCCGACAGAATGTCGGCCTCGTCTAACTCTCTGGGGACGTTCCTAATAACGACTCTCAGACGCTTCTCCTCAGGCAGGGCGTACTTGTGGAAACCCACACTCAGCTCTCTAAGAAGAGATGTCAAGGCGCGGTGGTCCGCTACCTCTTTGGTCTCTAGTTTGATGAGAGATTGGTACGTCCTCGCCTGGAAGGAGAGCGTCTTCGGGATCCTATTTTTGATAACCAACCAGCGGCCTCGGTCTCCTATAAAAATAGGAGGCGGGCGCTTGGTCGGAGGCGGTACGCGGGCTTTAGCGGGCGCGGGCGCGGACGCGGGAGTGGAGCCAGTCGTGGCCGCGGCTTTCTTGGCGGGTGTGCCATCAAGAGAAGGCGATTCGCGACCGCGCTTCATCTTGCGACTGACGGTGATGAAGCCGTCAGCATCCGACGCGACACTCTCCGCTCTCGACGGTAGAGCGGTTTCCGGCTGGGCCGGTGAAGCACTGGAAGCCTGAGGGGCTTCCGTGCGGTCAGGACTGACCGCGGGGACCTTAGGGGTCGCCTGCGCGTCAAAGTACGCCTGAAGGACAGGCGGACGGGCTGATCGGGTGATTTCGCTTTAATAGCGGCATCCACTGTTTCGTTGATTGATTCTTTCATTAGCGGAGCGATCTTCTCCGTGAATAACCTATCTAGTAGGGCGCTTAGAAGGCCCTCGTCGGCAACCATTGGTGAAGCCATGGTTGTCATATTTAATAACTAGGTTGAGCGGGCAACAACCCCCGCTGCCCGAGTCAGGCAGAGGGGGAATATAATAATTAAGTGGACAACTATAGTTAAGTTGTACACTTGCATATTAATAAATAATATTAATAATAATAAAGTATGCAAAATTAAAAGAAATTAATAATAATAATTAAGCCTAAGACTTAGCTTTGCTGGATGTAGACTGGCTGGGCCAGAACCCCGATGCACGCTGTGCAGGCCCCCGCGGAGAAGACACACACGGCACGAACTGCAACTCACAAACACACACGATTAGCGTGCAGAATCGCGAAACACAGCACAGGTGCTAACTAACACGATCGTAAAACCGGGTAATTAACACAGATAATAACTAAGCTACGTTTCGCGAAGGAACGTAACAGGTGCGAGACTCAAAGAGTCCCGAACAATAGCGCGCGATAACAATAGCTAGCCCAGGTGGCCTGAGCAGATAGTGCAATAACGCAGGTAATAAAAATATTCGAAGGACGACAGATAACGCGGCACGTGTGCTCGCGTTGCCTGCCTGAATCGAACTGTGTCCATGGCATGGCATCCAATATACGATAATTTATATTTATATATAGTTTATTCTGTATTACTTCATATATTATTCTGAACACTAAAATGACCTTCAATGAACACCTATCAGAAATAGTCACCAGGTCATACAAAAATTTAGGATTTATTCTGCGCGTCAGTAAACCTTTCTCAGACATAAAATGTATTAAAATACTATATTATGCTTACGTAAGAAGTATTCTTGAATATTGCAGCAATATATGGAACCCACGATACATAACACATGTCCAAGAAATTGAAAACATACAAGCAAAATTTTTAAAACATATTAACTATCGCGCACGACACAATTATGTGGACTACCCCGAATCTTGCAGGTTTCACAATATGATGACACTTGAGGACAGGCGCATGGTTCTGGATCTCTCTTTCCTTCATAACATAGTTCATGGTAGGATCGACAGTACAGAGATAACTGAACTATTCATACAATTACGAGTACCGTCAGCTCGCACTAGACACACGCCTCTATTCCAAGTCCCGCTGAGTCATACTAATTATTATGAAAATTCGGTAATCTGTCGCACTCTATGCAACTATAATAAGCAATTCAACAGTACTGAACTTTTTAATAACAGTAAAGGCTGCTTTAAAAGGAGTGTTAGTAAAAATCTAAAGGAAGGTTAAATTTAGAGTAATTCACAAACACACACACACACACACACACACACACACACACACACACACACGCATGCACACACATGCACACACACACACGCACTCTCACCAAACCCCACACGCACAAATATCATGTCTTTTTATAAATATTGTAAATCCATTATTAGATGTAAGTCCTACAAAATAATATTATTATAACCTATTTTAAGTTCTGTGGATTTTGTGATGTTTTAAATAAATAAATAAATAAATAAATGTTAAAATCAATTAGGAGTGAGAATTTACTCTTCTTACAGTAACATAATATTATATACATAAAAAATATTTCATGTAATTATTTAATGTTTTACGTCTTTTTATAACTTTGACTTAAAATATTTTAATTGGCATATTATTATTTATCGAATTAAAATATATAAACTGGTATTAATATGTGTGGAAATTATATTTTAATCTGATTGGTGATTTGTCAAATACATACGACACTTTAAACCATTTCTAACATCTTTTGCTTACCATGTTTGATGCAAATAAAGAAATATTATAAATGATGAAAGACATTTGATATTAGAAGAAACTTTTGCTACCAATATATTGTAGGTGCTAAAAGTTAGTTTGGTTGGCATTGCAGCAAACTTGTAACTTAAATTACTCAATAATAAATTATACTCGTTAAACTATCCTTGATTTTGTTTCTGTGGCATCGTGCTACTCAACGGATTTCATAACTCCAGGATACATTTTGGTTTCAAACTTAATTTCTGTAATTAATCCCAGAAGTGAGGGTTGTCATGGCAGATGACATGATAATTAATATAAACTTGGTCAATTTAAATTACCTACATATTTACTTGCCTTAGGGTCACTGAGAGCCTTTCTTCTGCATCGATGCTCTTCCTCATTGTTGTCTCCGAATGTGTTGTGTGTGTATACTTCCATTCTCGGTACATCCCTACAGTTCCGCCGACAAAATGACCGAAAGTGTGCGTCATGTGCGTTGAGTCTGTGAAATATCTGCCAAAGATATTTTGTGCGCAATGCAGACTTTTTGTAAGCCGCAGATTGAGTCTACGGCACACAAAAAGTGTATCATCTGCGATAGGCGTAAAAAATAAGAAATTATTTAGATTTGGATAATCAGCTAATTTATAGAGCAATAATTTAGCGGCTCATTAAAAATGCATGTTATGATTGCAGATTATGATTTGAATGCAAGAATAATAATGTCATCTTTGGTATTTATTGATTTGAATGCGTGCATTAACGCATTGAAGAAGTTATGTCATTGTGAAAAGATCAAGGAACCCGAGAAGCAAATAAGTAATATTTCAATTCAGATTAATAGTACATTACGATACGAGTGCGCAAAGTGCGCAGTTCCTGCATTCGCTTCACTCGTGCGGGAACGACCTACGTGCGCAAGAGTATCGTATACTATTTTTCCTATTAAGTTGCGCAAAGTTCAACCACTATAATTATTTTCAAACATTCCCGCGCTCACCACATTCCCGCACGCTCAGTTACATCTTGTTGTACAGTTGCAAATGCATACGCAAAATCGAACTTTGCGCACGATAATAGGAAAACAATTTTTCTTCTAAAGTATTTACTAACAATTGTATTTTTTGCAGAACAGAAAAAAAATACTCAACCTAATGTCAGGTATGGCGAATATCTACAAAAAAACTATATTCAATATTGCGCAACACACACGAAGCAATTTGAAGGAAATAAACCCTTGCCATTAGGCAACAAAGTGCGGCTTCGAAGTGTTGAGGTAAGTTTTTTTATTATTATAGTTTAGATTTCAAATAGAGAAGGGTAGTGTTCTGAATAGCTGTTTCACTTGATTCGTGGCGCCGTATTCCACCTTCATACGAGACGCTACAAAATAGGATATCATCCCCAACATCTGGATGTGTGGCGGTCTCACTCCACTGTCCTCTTTTCAAGGAGCTTTCTTCCCCGTACTACAAAGTTATGGAATGAGCTTCCTTGTGAGCGGTGTTTCCGATACGCCATGGGTACCTTAAAAAAAATCGACTGCTGTTACAAGGTGAGCGGCGGAGTTCACTTAACACCAGGTGACCCGTACAAACGAGCGTACGTCTTCCTTTTTCCTAAAAAAAAAATCTATAGTAGATTTTCAAAAATATCGGTTTGCGAGTGGTTTAATTATTTCTCGTTATGATTTCTTAAAAATCGATAAGGGTACATACATTTGGGAATATATTATGTATGTTCCCTTATAGACTCCAAAACAATTGGCCGAATTTAATGAAATTTTCGGACCAACTTTAAATTAACTCTTCAGTTATGTGAAGTTTGGTAGCGATTGTATCATCAAAATCTACTACCGTTTTGTTATACTTTGGCAAGGTCGCATTTGGACATAAAACATATTACATCGCAGAAGTTCTAACATTGAATTAAGATAGGTATAGGTAGGTATAAGAATAGGAAGCAGCCAGGGTGGCTGTTTTAGACCGGTGATAGTGCTATGCGGTTGACCGTAGCGGTTGGCTACATCTATGACGACGTATTCGTTATTGACGCGGTTAGCTATTTAGATCTGTAAAGCTTTATACATTGTCATACATTGCCAAACGAACCGGCAAATCCCTGCGGTCAAACGCATAGCACTATCAGCGGCCTTAAGGAGTGAGTCTTTGTCTCTTTTCCACATTTTATATTTTGTAAATTATAAAGTGTAACCTTATTTGTTCCAGAGCTACGAACAACTTTGCAACGATCATTCTTTTGTAAGTTTGTTTTTGTATTTTACTTTCCTTTTTTTTGTTTTTGTTTGGTGCTCTTATCAGAATGTTTTTGTATTGGAATCACCAGCTGAATCCAAACCATGCATCACCGTATTTTAAATATGTATAAGTGGAAAATAAATAACAATTTTTACATTTAGCGACTTTCACCTCTTAAAGCACGTTTGCACAGGATGCCGGCTAGATTATGGGTACCACAACGGCGCCTATTTCTGCCGTGAAGTAGTAATGTGTAAACATTACTGTTTCGGCCTGAAGGGCGAGTAGCGAGTGAAATTACTGGGCAAATTAGACTTAACATCATATGTCTCAAGGTGACGAGCGCAATTGTAGTGCCGCACAGAATTTTTGGGTTTTTCAATCATCCTGAGCTGAACGTCCTGCTCGGCTCGACCCTTGTTTTTATTTAAAAAAATAATAATAATACGTTATTATTTTAATCCAGCTCGAGAAACGAAAGGAAGGAAACAAAAAAGAAAAACGCGTGGAAAGAGTTTGTACCTACAAGTTTTGGGAGCCGCCCAGTACATTACGTAAGTTTATATCTAATATATAAAATTCTCGTGTCACGGTGTTAAACATTGTAGCTCTCCGAAACGGCCTAACCGATTCTCATGAAATTTTTAGTGCATTTTGGGTCGGTTCTCATCCCCCTAAATGTTAAGGGTGGTCAACACGATTTTTTTTTTTTTACTTTGTTTAAATTTTAAATTTAAATTTGTTTGATTATGAGTCACCGTTAAAAATACATACAACTTCAAATTTTCACCCATCTACGATCAACAGTTATTTTTGTATCGCGATTTTAATATCGGCAATACAACGTTAGCTGGGTCAGCTAGTTTTCATATAAAATTAAAGCGCCTTATGATAACATTTAGTAATTACTCTTTGCGGAAAATATTGTAAGAAAAGTTAAAATATCATGGCGAGTCATATGACTGTATGTAAATAGTTGTTTCGTCAAACGGTGGTAGTACCAGTGGGAGGCTCCTTTGCACAGGATGCCGGCTAGATTATGGGTACCACAACGGCGCCTATTTCTGCCGTGAAGCAGTAATGTGTAAGCATTACTGTGTTTCGATCTGAAGGGCGTCATAGCTAGTGAAATTACTGGGCAAATGAGACTTAACATCTAATGTCTCAAGTTGACAACCGCAATTGCGCTCAGAATATTTGGGTTTTTCAATAATCCTGAGCGGCACTGCATTGTGATGGGCAGGGCGTATCAATTACCATAAAAGAACTAAAATATTGTAAATTTCCTTTTCCAGGCAACACAGATCCGAAAATGATAGCTTTAGCCGAAAAGGAGCGAATGTTCAAATTAAAAGCTAAGCCACGGTTTAGAGCTCCGTACCCAAACGTCCAATATTTAGTTGGAGGAGTTACTTTTAGTGGCGGGAAACCAGTATATACTATATCTGGTAAGTCAAAATATATCTGACTAGCTGTTACTCGCGACTTTGACCGTATTTACCAGCGTAAGCATATTAGTTTATGTTCCAGTGCCACATGCATGTATACAGGAAATTCGGTCTATAACGCGGTAGAGTGTTATAGGGGTATTTTGTTGACGTCATAATTCCTCATCAATAATTAATCACAATTCGTAACAAGTATTTCCAATTGTTTGCCTAGTTTTTCTTTTTTATTAAATTTTTAATACCCAATAATTAATAAAATAATTTAATTTTGTAATAACAGTATTGGAAAATAGGCAAAGGTACGCGAAGTTAATTATGAAGTGTACAAATCATTATAAATTTCACAGTACAGAAATATGTAATGTGCGTAATATGATAACACGATATAGGGACGATTGCCTACTATAGAAAACAATCATAATATTATGTCTCGCATCGTTTTAAGGCGACACTAAATGCTAGCGACCTTGAGCGATATGAGTTCACGGCTGCCGGTCCGCCATCTATGTAACAAAGCCAATATTTTCAAACTTCTTGCGTGGAAAACATATGTTTACAATCCTCGTTATTCACTGCTAATCTGAATATAATAACCTAAACAAAAAAGTACAAGCTATAAGAATAACTTTTCTGAGAGAAGTACCAAAAAAATGCGTCACGCCATGCCAAAAAACTTGTTTAACTTCAAAGAAAAGTGGAAGTTCAAAAAGGCTCGGCAGTGTTAACTATAACCAACAGCAATCATTAGCAAGACTTAAGGATATGTGTAACAGGATTAAGTAGTGTTCATAGCTCGAAATGCTATACTTTCACCACAAAACTTGTCTAAAAACACCATGTTTGCGTGTTTTCTGCTTACTCTTCGCCTTAAGGCAGCGCTCGTACTAAATGTGTCTTTCTAAAATTTTCAAAAAATTACTCCCTTCAAACTTTTTAAATTACCTCTTTATAATATTAGTAAAGCCATAACCTGAGAGTTTAACAAGAGTATTATTTTTCTTCTCGTATTTTGTAGACATATAATTATTATTTTGGTGGTAAAAATATAAGCTTTATATGAAACGTCAAGAAATGGTTTCAAGTATGCGCTATTTTGGCGATTTATTGGGATAGCAGCCTTAAAAATATGTCAATACATAATTTATTATTATTTCAATCGTATGTTGCAGGGAATTTCAAAATATTTTCCTTATAATAAGAGATAATTAGAGACATAATTTACTTACTCAAGTAATAAGTTCTAAATATATTATATCTAATTGATATAAATATCATTTTAAGGTGTAAGCATACGACCCACCGGCTATATACCTATCAACTATGGGACATGTTTTGCAAACAATGGATTCGTGACTCACATTGGTGGCTTTTGGAAGTTCCCGATTGTAAAGAAGGAAGCATGTGACAAAACTTGCGACTGCCTTACTAAATGGTTTTTATATTTTCTTTAATTGAAGTAGTTTGACCTCATATCTATCTATATATATAAAAATGAATTGCTGTTATTTAGTCTCGCTAAAACTCGAGAACGGCTGGACCGATTTGGCTAATTTTGATCTTGAATTATTTGTGGAAGTCCAGGGAAGGTTTAAAAGGTGAATAAATATGAAAGTGTTCGGAATTAAATAAAAACAACAATTTTGTTTTTCCTGTGATGTGTCCCCCGTCGTCCGATATTTGTTTTGTATGGACATATTTTCTATGAGAGAATTTATTGACGCACGGTTTGACAGTTCTGCTGTAAAACAATTTCATTACGACAACAGGGTGCATATTTTACGAAGTAAGTTTTGATTTTATGATAAATAATTGACAAATTCATAAAAAAAAAAAAAAAATTATTTATTATATACAGAACAACGTCTGTCGGGGCAGCTAGTACATATATAAAAATTAATTACTGTTCGTTAGTCTCGCTAAAACTCGAGAACGGCTGGACCGATTTGGCTAATTTTGGTCTTGAATTATTTGTGGAAGTCCAGGGAAGGTTTAAAAGGTGAATAAATATGAAAGTGTTCGGAATTAACTAAAAACAACAATTTTGTTTTTCCTTTGATGTGTCCCCCGTCCGATATTTGTTTTGTATGGACATATTTTCTATGAGAATTTATTGACGCACGGCTTGACAGTTCTGCTGTAAAACAATTTCATTACAACAACAGGGAGCATATTTTACGAAATAATTCTTGATGTTATGAAATATTATTGACAAATTCATTAAAAACAGTATTTTATTTATTATATACAGAACAACGTCTGTCGGGTCAACTAGTCTAATATACACTGGCCTGCAAAAGTAAGTATCACACTTTTCAAATAAATTTTTTTGCTTTACTATAGAAGGTAGAGATTTAAGATTAAAAACGTTTTGTTGCAAATTTTATAGGCTTTAATTCTTAGAAACTAAAATTATACATTAGTAACATTTTTAACTTAAAAAAGATAAAACAATGAAAATAGATATTTTTAGTTTAGTGTAAAAAAATCAATGTTATTTACATACAAAACATGTTATTTAATTTTTAATAACTGGTATTGCCTCCTCGAGCTCTGATTACAGCTTCGAGCCGGTTTGGCATACTGAACACTAGGTTTCGGAGCCGATGTTGGGGAATATTCTCCCATTCTTCTACCAGGGCCTGCTTTAGTGCCCTGAGGGTAGTAGGTGGTGGTCTGCGATTTCTGACTAGCCTCCCAAGCTCATCCCAGGCGTGTTCAATCGGGTTGAGATCAGGACTTCTTGATGGCCAAGCCATCACGCTGATACCGACCTCCTGAATATACTTTTGTACGATATGAGCCGTGTGTGGCCGGGCATTATCATGCATCAGCATCGATCCATCACCCATATTTGCTAAATACGGCCCTGCATACTCATTGAGAATCTCTTGAGCATATCTTTGCCCAGTGAGGGTGCCATTTTCAATGGCTACTAGCTCTGTGCGACCTTCTGAAGATATGCCAGCCCATACATGTACACCGCCTCCACCGTATTGGACTCTTTCTGAGATGCAGGCTTGAAGGTATCGCTCACCAGGTCGCCTGTAAACACTTCGCCTTCCATCAGAAGTGTAAAGGGAGAATCGAGACTCATCTGCAAACAAAATTCTTGACCATTCTTCTTCATCCCAGTGCATGTGTTCACGGGCGTATCGCAGTCTCGCTACTCGATGCTGTCTCTCGAGTTTTTGGCCACTCGCTGGTCTTCGGGGTTTCAAATTTGCTTCAGCAAGTCTTCTTCTCACTGTACTGTCACTAATGTAGTCACTCCGGGTCTGAAGTAGCTGTTGCTGGACTTCAACTGCATTTTGGTGGCGATTTCTTAACACAGTGGAAATAATATAACGATCTTCTCGGGCACTGGTTCACCTGAGTCTGCCATACAAGGTCTCCTCAGATGGTGTCCAGTCTCTTCGTACCTTCGCTTTACCTTCTGGACCGTTCGTACCGTCACACCCACCATTCTTGCAGTGCGACGCATACTGATGCCTAGTTCCAGAAAAGCCATGATCCTAATACATTCTTCAACTGAAAGAGGCATGATAAATAAATGTTATGTGCTGTTTAGCATAAATTTTTAAAACAAGACCCATCGATCTTGAAAAAAATTTAAAACAGTAAGAAAAATATGAATGGTAAAATTGTAATTCGGAAACGTCCACTTTGAATAAGGAATGGTTTTGTTTTTGAAGTTTTTTTTCAGCCAATTCTTAAAAGAAGGTTACCGACTATAAAGTTTTTATGTACAAAATTAAATTCTCTTTGGAGTCCTTTTTATTTCGAAAGTATATCTTGTGAACTTAAAACGTTATCCCAATTTTCAAAGTGTGATACTTACTTTTGAAGGCCAGTGTATAAAATTTTCGTGTCATGGCGTTAAACTTTGAACTCCTCCGAAACGGCTTGACCGATTCTCATGAAATTTTGAGTGCATATTGGGTAGGTCTGAGAATCATTTATTTTTCATCCCCCTAAATGTTTAGGGGTGGTCCACACGAAATATTTTTAAATTTCTAAGATTGTGAGTCAGCATTAAAAAATTCATACAACTTCAAAATTTCACCCATCTACGATCAATAGTTACTTTTGTGTAGCGATTTTAATATCGGCAATCCAACGTTTGCTGGGTCAGCTAGTTATAATATATTATGTTGCTAATTTGCATGGTCACTATATGACTATGCTACATACTATTGTAAGTTGGAATATGTTTTTATAATGCTAAATTCTATAAAACGAAGTATGGTCGGGGTAAACCGGCAAAAGGAAATTGAAATATTTATATAAAAAAAAACAAGTTCAAAAGTATAAAGAGAACAAAACGTTCTTTGAAATGAAGATTGGTAGGCCCATGATAGACGTGTAGCATATAGACAGACATAGCGTCTGAGAGAGTAAAAAATATCTAAGGGAGATATTGCGAGATAGAAAAGGGAAGCGAATTTATTATTACTTTAACCGATTATAACACTAAAACTAAGGGATTGCTTGTAACTAATTCTAGTAGGCTTCATACGATACATAATAGCTTTAAGCGTAAATGTATACACTTTTATAATAGTGTTCCAGCCACTGTTCAGGTATTATTCTATAACTAAATTTAAATATTTTATAAAAAAATGGCTTTGTCGTAAATCCTACTACTTCACAGCTGAATATCTAAGTGATCGAACAGCCTGGTACTATGATTATTTTATAGCAATAGCAATGACAGTACAATATTGTAAATTTCGTTAAAAAGAGCGCAAAAAAACGAATGTTGGGAGATTTTCTTGCGTCGCTTCTTCTCTCTCGAGCGTCATTTTTTCCTAAGCGGTTTAGTGTCTAGTCTAGTATTATTAGAAATGACATCAAAAAGAATTCTTAAGGAATCAATTTTGAGTAAAATAAATGCCTTTTTTAAGCCTTTATTAGCTCCTTAGTATTATGAATACTGACCCACATTGACAAATCAAAATTGGTCTCGCATTATTGGGTTGTCAGGTTGTTTGTACGCAGATATATTCTAAGTCTTCGGGTAAGCCAGCTTATGAGCGATGAAACACCAAAATGCATAGGAGCAATAACCACATGATATTCTAGAGGATATAAAAGGAATAGAGATATTCAGTATATTCGATAAGAGGATAAATTATTGAAACAGATAGGAAGACCAATATGCACTGTAATGTCGCAATATCGGAGAAAATGGAAGACCTTGCGTGAGGCCTTTGTTGAAAGATAAACAGTTAAAAGAAAGAGGACGCAAACTCTTTAACAGTCTCTGCATACTGTAATTAAGATTATTATTTATATAATGCGAATCTGCGCACGAGACGATAACCCTAGAAAATAGCTTATATATATGGCTCGGAAGTGATATTAGGTCAAAGGTTTCTTAATTATATATATATTTAATTATCTGCCGTCTCATACGCAGCTTCGACGACTTCCAGCCTATCAAACAAATCAATTCCGAAAAGGCTTTAGCACAATAGACCACAAACACACGCTGTGGCAGGTGTGGAAGACGGAGGAGTATTACCAGCCACTATGCTTGGCGTTCGTGGACTATTCTCAAAAGCCTTTGATTCGATCGAGACTCGGAGCTTCCCTGCTATATTGAATCAGAAACGAGGATATCCGTTGGAGAACCAGTCTCCGACATTGATCGCGAAACTGAAGCGGTAGTGAGCAGTGCACTTAGTTCGACGGACAGATGGTCGTTGGGACAGTAAAGTACTAGAGTGGCGACCACGTGCGGGACGTCGCAGTGTTAGTAGGACCGAGAGTGCCGATGATCGGGTATTGGATCTTAGCTTAGGTGACCTTACACGCGGAATAATGCCTTTATCATTGACGATTAGGCGTTGACTGGCTGCCTCATCCCCATACGTGTCCAAAAAAGGTGAGTGTGCGGGATTGCACTGTGGAAGATAAACGCTGTTTGATTTTTAGTTCATGAAGTTTCGAAACGTTCGAAATTCGTTCCACGATACACGAAGCATCTTTCACCAGCACCACATTTGCAGAGCGTTTATCTTCTTCTTTTCAATCTCTCGTAATGCCCACGTTTCGGTGGCATACAAAAATATGGGTATCATAAGCATTCGCATGATCGCAGGTTTTGCTGCGTATCTTAACCCCGAACTCGAAACTTACACTACCCATCCTATTAAGAATTTCTTCCATATGGTGTGCGCTACTTTCAAAGAGAGTTGTATCATCCGCGTAGCATAAATTTGCCATTTTGTAGCCACCAACTGTAACCCGTATATCCAATTCTCCAGGTTACCCCACGACATCCCACCGTGGTGTACTAAAGCTTCCTCCAGTTTCTCCAACTGTCCTCCAGTTCCTGTCTTGACGTTATATATTGCCTGGGACAATGGTCTTCGTTTATAGTTGAGTTGCCGATCCCGGGGATGCTTAGCACCCTCTGCCCCGTCGCTTATGTCAGAAGTACTACTGCCCATCCTCCGTTCTTTGTATATCCCTTAGTCGCCTCTTACGACACCCACGGGAGGAAATGGGGTGTGCAAATCTGATGTGAAACCACTATACACTATACACCATATGTTATTTTTCAAGGGAAGAGCCAGTTATGGAATATATCAAAAAATCAAAATGTAAATGTGGCCATCTTTACGACTTTTATAATGAAGGGAAGCCAAAAGAGAAATATGTTTATCCCCCTACGAGATATGGACCGTTAAGAGTTGACGAGGCAAAAATATATCAAATGGATCCTGTGGAGGATTTTATAAAGGATACGGTCAGAGAAGCTCTCATGTCTGGGGATCCAACGGTAAATGTTCAGAATGTAACAATTTCTCGAACATCATTTTTGGCTTTTATTGTACCTTACATAAATATAATATGATGACTTTCCACAGCCAACACCATCTGAGCCTTCTGTTTCACCAGATAGTCTTAAAGAAAAAGACTTACTCGAGGTATGCAAAATTATAACATTACTTAATTTTAAACTTAACTTTAATAGTGCTCTGGAAATAAAACACATAATACTGCAAAGTAAAAATGTGATTATCAAAAGAAACTAGTAACTTATTATTTTACAGGCTTTTTTAGCGGAACTTTCACATACGACCTTAATAATACCCCACCTACCCAAAGCAAATCTGCTGAATAACCTTCAGCAGTGGGTGAGAAAACGGGTGAAAGGAAATCTTAAAGAAAGTGAACACAGTAAGTTTTCTCATTTAATACTCTTAATTTTTCATTAAGTATTGTCATTTATTAATATTATTACCTACTCGGGGTGATCTGAGATTTTTGATATAGATGACGTAAAAAGTGTCGACAAAACCCGAAACAGACCACATTATAATTATAAAGTGGTCTGTTTCGAGTTCTGTCGCATTATAATGTGGCCTGTAGTAAAATAGGGTTTAGATATTGAAATCTACATTTCATATTGTAGAAATAAAATCTTTATTTCTTAGAGAGAACCATATTTACTTAATCAAAATTTGAACCCTCGCTACATTTGTACCATCTAATTGGAAAAACGTTAAAACCTTTCCAATAACTCTCAACATTTTTTTTTCCTTTCAAATAAATGTCAAAATTACGGATTAAGAGGTAGGCAGATAAGGCAAAGTCTTGGCTGGCGGATGTTTTCTCACAATACGTACGTCTTATAGTTGTCAAACTGGATCATGAGCAGTGTTAGATCTGTCGTTGTCATGGAGCCAAAATCGCGTCAGATTCTCAGCCATTATTTACATTTCTGTAGGAATCAGTGATAAGCGGGTCAACAGCACAAGTTCTCCCGTATATTTTCCGATTTAAATTGATGCTTTAATGCATATTTCTTTTCTTTTCACTATAAGTCTGATATCGTTGCCATGCCCAGAATAATTTACTACTTCGTCTTGAATAATTATAGTGTCGATGGATTTATTATTTGTTTATAATGATTCAATTAATAGTATTAAAATTGCTTTTAACCTAACACATTCACTATGCCACTGATGGTTTATCTAGTTGTGTCTTATAACATAATATAAAAAGAAAAAATAATGTTTGAAATATAATATATATTTTCATTACCAGAGACCGCTGCGGGCTTCCTTAGAACATTCTATCAAAGTCATTATAATTTGATCAACGGTTTCGTAATGCGTGGGGTATATGCGAATATTGATTTTTACTTAAAAGATAGATAGTTTTCTATAATTAGCAGGCAATATAACGCTGCTCTGCAACGCTAAATTTCTTAAATAAGAGAAATTAGAAAATACACTTAGGGGTTTAAGTACTTACCGCGCCTGTGGATCGGCCATTGTAATCACCTGTGGTGCACGGGCAAAGGGGTATGACAAAATAAAAAATAGTAGCTTCCTGTAAGCTCTTTTGCACTTTTCAAATGACTTTTCAAACTTAAAACTAAATACTTCCACTACTTGCTGTAATACTTCTTGTATTTGCCTTTTTGGGTTTATTTTTATGTTAATTATTAATAGGTTTGTTTTAAAAACGGTTTTAACAGTAAAAAGGTTTTGTTTGCAAACTTATACTAAAAATTTAAATAATATACTTATTTTTTTCTGAGTTGCTACGTCATTCACCAATATCATTGGAGTATGATTGGAGTATAATTAACTTTAATTTAGATGTTTTTTCTAGCTTTTGCATTTTGAAGATAGACGATTTTTGGTTTTCTTGATCTCCAACTTCTTTTTGGCTAAAAGAAGATATGAAAGAATTACTTGGCTTGTTGGTTGTTGTAGTTCAGGGGAGGTGCATATGCGGGGCCCCATTTAACGCGGGGCCTGTAGCAATTGCTACTTTTGCTGTGTGGTTAATCCGGCACTGGTCTTCGGTAGCTTCTGTTTTTTGATTCTGGTATTCATTTGATTCATTTGATCTTAGCTTCTTATTGTTTACACATGCGTACAAAGTTTACTACTGGTATTGAGCGCTATTCTGTAAAGTATTAACTCTAAACAATATGTTATGTTTTTAAAGTGATAACCCTCACTTCTAGGATTAATACACAAATAAAATTTGAAAAACAAAATTTTATGAACGATGCGGGATTCGAACCCACGACCTCCGCCGTTCTGTGCCGGTGCTCTAACCAACTGAGCTAACCGTTCGAGTACCGCCTCGTTATAAAGTTTGTTTTTCAAATAAAATTTGAAAAACACTTTAAAAACGTAACATATTGTTTAGATTTACAAGAGTGACATCTCAAGTCAATTTCCTAATATGCAAATATTGGGGCTGAGCAGGTTATCAACTGTAAAGTAGATCCTGTAAATGAAGCCACAACCTAAGAGTTGAGCAAAGCAAACAGAACACCGGCACGGATCGCCGGAGGTCATAAAATTTTGTTTTTCAAATTTTATTTGTGTAAGTATTAACTCATTTCCATTATACAACGCAATTAGGTCACGTGCATGGAATAGTTAGAAATAATCTTGACTGTACCTTGTAACAACTCTTATTCCTTGAAACACACTTGAAAGATAGTAGCTATTCTGTTTTGGATTGGCCTCACTCGCAGTTTTGCTAAATTGAAGGTTACGCAGTGCGTACGTTTATTAATTATAAAATCAACATAAATGATAAGAAAATCAAGACCTTGAATAAGATACGGTTCATGAAACGCTGGAATGTATGTGTGATGTATTTTTTTACGTTTTTTTGGTATACGAGAAGACTTATACTGCGGAAAATTACAATGTTTCACCCAAGGTCATAAGTAGGAATTCAAATAGAACGAAAGGTCCAAATGTAGCAATTTTTTAACCGACTTCAAAAAAGGATTCTCAATTCGTCGGTATGCTTTTATTATGTTATTATATCTATTGTTTTCGAATAGTGTTTTTGAAGGCGTTTGTTTTTTTGCTAAAAAAATTTTTTTTAGAATTTTTGGGTTTTTCAATAATCCTGAGTGGCACTGCATTGTAATGTTCAGGGCGTATCAATAACAGCTGAAAGTCTTGCTCGTCTTGTCCCTTATTTGCATTTACGTAGCGATAGTGACCACATGGCCGTAGGCTGTTAATTGAGTAGTACAGTACCGTAGTTTAAATTGAGGTGAACCGTTAGTTTCAATATTGTGCGTTAAATCGTTTGTCGGGACGTCCTTGTCTCTTGTTGTCAGCACACAGCTGGTCATGTGATATCTGTTTCAGCTGATAATAAGTCAAAGTTCGGACTGTGACGTTAATTGTTTTGATATTGTCATGATTGCAATATACAGACCACTGTTATATCCATAAAAAAGCGACCAAGTGCGAGTCGGACTCGCCTATGAAGGGTTCCGTAGCATCAAGTAGCATAATATAAAAGTTCTTGTGGTTCGTTTTAACGATTTATGACGTATTAAAAAAAAACCTACTGACTAGATCTCGTTGAAACCAATTTTTGATGGAAGTTTGCATGGTAATAATGTACATCATATATTTTTTTTTAGTTTTATCATTCTCTAAATTTAGATGTTACTATCACATTTTACCACTTTGGCAGTGTCTCTCACGCAAGCAGTTTAGAAAAAAATGATATTAGAAACCCCAATATGATTTTTGAAGAGTTATCCACAGATATTCCATATCAAACATATGGGTTTCATGAAATAAAATTTTTGAGTTGCTGTTCTGAGAATGGGGAACCCCCAAAATTTATTGTTTTTTTACTTAAGTAAAAGACACGACGAATCTATAAGAGTTCCGTTTCTTGCCATTTGGCTACGGAACCCTAAAAATTGTGGTAGCTTTGTTTTGACTGTTGGAGGTCAGCTTTAATTAATTTAAATTAGTTATGAGCGTGGCGCTATATTTTTTTTTCTATGATTATCTTAATAAGGAAGGGAGATAGTAAATAATAATAATAAAACTTTATTTCACTAAAACAGAGGTTCACAACACTAAAATATGTATGTAGTACGTCTTAAAAATTAACTTATCTTAAATAAAATACAGTGTTGAATTGAAACTCTGATACCCATGATAAGATCTAACTTATGTTATGGGCACCAGTGTTCGAGTAAATCAATTTATATGGGTTTAAGATAATAATAACATTAAAAATGAAGGAGCACGCATACACCTAAGGTAATTAACAACATTTTACAATAATCCATAATATATGTATGTAATATTCCTATGTTGTAAACAGTATGTACTCATTAGTATTTTTTAGTTTTATAAGTTACATATCTTTAGATCTTCAGTTTCTGTGTATTACACTAGATACAATCAGTGGGAGGCTCCTTTGCATTGGATGCCTATGAAGATAATGGGTACCACAGCGGCGCCTATTTCTGCTTGAAGCAGTAATGTGTAAGCATTACTGTGTTTCGGTCTGTAGGGCACCCTAGCTAGTGAAATTACTGGGCAAATGAGACTTTACATCTTATGTCGCAAGGTGACGATCGCAGCTGTAGTGTAGGCACTGCATTCTAATGGGCAGGGAGTATCAATTACCATTAGCTGAACGTCCTTCTCGTCTCGTACCATATTTTAATTTAAAAAAAACTAAACACCTACGGTAAGCAATCTTTCAAATTCCAAAGCTCAACTTCAACTAGTTAGATCCACAGTGCCTACTGCTGCAGATATCTGCTGTTGTTGCTTTACCGGTCTTGAGAAAGTTATATAAATTACGGCATGACGATACCAACCTAACAGCTGTCATCGTTTTTCAGTGTCATCCGCGTGTTCCTAAAAGGCATAAAAGGCATTTATTTTCTCAAAATTGACTCCTTTTAGAATTAATTTTGATGTTATTTCTAATATACTAGATACTACTACCGCTTCGGTAACAAATGGCGCTCTGAGAGAGAGGAAGCGGCGCAAGTAACTCTCCCAGCAGTTTTTTTTTCAATGAAATATACAATACTGTACTGTCATTGCTATTGCTGTAAAATAATCATAATCTAGTCCCAGGCTGTCCGATCACTTAGATATTCAGCTGTATTAGGATTTACGACAGAGCCGTTGTTTAATAAAACATTAAAACTTATTTATAGATAGTGCCTGAACAGTGGCTGGGACCTTATTATAAAAGTGTATACATTTACCCTTAAAGCAATTATGTATCTAATGAAGCCTACTAGAATTAGTTACAAGAAATCCCTTATTTCTAGTGTTATAATAACGAAAATCACCATTAAGAGCAAAAAGGAGACGATTCAATATACAAATCAAGTATTCTTCATGAGAATAAAATAAAACAAAGAGCGAGATTCAGACACTTCAAGTAATTGCAACCCAGTCACAACACTTTTCATAATGCTTTTTAAAAGATTTTGAAGTTATAATATCTTTTCAGAACGGTTGAAACTCATTTCTGAGCGGCGCTGGCTCGATTTAAAACATATGGACTTCAGGGCGATCGCGTACAGAATACCTTTTACTTTGAAACAGTTGAAAAATATAAATTGGTCGCATAGAAACATGTTGCAGAAATTGGTAACGTGTCGTTATTTTAAATTAAACTTAGTATTGCATAAGTTACACAAACTAAATTTGAGAAACAAAACTTTATGAACGATGCGGGATTCGAACCCACGACCTCCGGCGTTCCGTGCCGGTGCTCTAACCAACTTTTATTTGTTTGTTTGAAAGTTTTGTTTTTCAAGTTTTATTTGTGTATTAATCCTAGAAGTGAGGGTTATCACTTTAAAAACATATATTGTTTAGATTTACAAGAGCGACATCTCAAGTCAATTTCATAATATGCAAATATTGGGATTGAGCAGGTTATCAACTGTAAAAGCCACAATCTGAGAATTGAACAAAGCAAACAGAATTTTATAACGAGGCGGTACTCGAACGGTTAGCTCAGTTGGTTAGAGCACCGGCACGGAACGCCGGAGGTCGTGGGTTCGAATCCCGCATCGTTCATAAAGTTTTGTTTTTTAAATTTTATTTGTGTATTAATCCTAGAAGTGAGGGTTATCACTTTAAAAACATAACATATGGATTGCTTAAGTTCTTTACTTATTTCATTTAAGTAAGAGTAAAAAGAAAATTTAAGTTGTTATAACTTTCGTGAGACACTCTCAACTTATTTATTAATACGGCTTTACTCACGATTTATCAGTACATACATACATACACACACTCACGCCTCGTTCCCGTCGGGGTAGGCAGAGACAATAGAATGCCATTTGCTTCTATCCTTACAAACCTCACGCGCTTCCTCTACATTCATTGCTCTTTTCATACATGCTCGCCGGTTGCGGGTGCTTATGACCTCTCCTTTTAAAAAAAGGTCCCCAATTTGGTCAACGAATGTTCTACAAGGTCTCCCTTGACCGACTTGCCCACACACACTTGCCTTATTCTTCTTTTACCGCCTTACTATGGGAAGAGTCGATTTATCAGTGTGGGTACATTTTGTGCACCCTTGGATACCAATGGTGACAGTTTCAGTAATACCGTGGTCGTCATCACCACCGGTGCCATTATTACCACTGTCCAGTCGCGCACTATGAGCACAAGTCCGCAGTATGAGACGGGACGTTATCGCGAACCCACCTTGATGAAGGACCAATAAACCTTTGTCGATGTTGTATTACAAATGTATTTGTTTGATTTCAAACAGCGTTTCTCTGACTCAGTTGGCTATTGGTAATTCTGCACTTTTCCGTGTTTGGCATGGTTCGGAGCCAATGCACTTTAATCAATTATTTATAAATACCCGCAGTTTACCATACTTTTGTGTTGTATTGTCACAAAAGCGTTGCCGGTCTAATAAAGCTTCAAATAAACGTACATGATATGAATTTGAAAACTGGAAACGTATTAAACGTGCTGGGTGGGGAACGAACGGGGGACTCCGTGGGGGTCAATTTGGGGATCGTTTTTTTTTATATTTTAATTGAACCTTAGCTGAATAATGTCAAAATTTTATTTATTTATTGAATAAAAATGTTTTATTTAATAAACAATAGGCAGACATATTAATGGAAGATTTTGAAACAAGAAATAGATTGAAGCAACTCACACAGTCCAGACTTTGGTGGGCGACAACCATGTATGACGCGTATCCAGGCAAGCCGTTCTTGTGAGTATCTGTTTACAAATCATTCGTTCAAAACATGATTTTATTATGATTTACAAACATGTTTGTGAATTTTACCAAAAGATTCAACGAAATTTATATGCTGTCGCCGTATTCAATGTTGTTGTCTAATTTTGAGTTTTTTTTTATGGAAATAAGGGAAGAGATGAACAAGACGTTCAGCTGTTGGTAATTGATACGCCATTACAATGCAGTAGTTACAATTCTGAGCGGAACTACAGCTGCGCTCGTCACATTGAGACATAAGATGTTAAGTCTCATTTGCCCAGTAATTTCACTAGCTACGGCGCCCTGCAGACCGAAACACAGTAATGCTTACTGCTTCGCGGCAGAAATAGGCGCCGTTGTGGTACCTATAAACTAGCCGGCATCCTGTGCAAAGGAGTCTCCCACTGGTATTGTGAACTGCATCGCAAGCTGTTTTACTCAAGTACAACCCCTTACTATTAATTCAGTCTCACACAGGGATAAACAGGAGTTCATATTCTTCCTTCCTGCAATACTTACGTGGTTTTTTTATGCTCACGTTAACTTGTCCATGCAGCATGCTATTTCTACCCGTCTTCACCAGATGGGATCGGATAGTGTTTCGTTTCACCAACATTTATGGATCATGCGTCATCCGCACCGTGAGCTTAGAGTCTTAATCGATAAGGCACTGGGGCGTGTAGCTGTACGTGTTCGAATCCCGTTTCGACTATAAATTTTGGTTCATAAATTTGTGTTATTTATACATCTCCTTTCATCCTTGTAATCTGCAGTTTTACAATTTATAGAACGCACAACCCCGTTTGATGTATTAGAGTTGTTTTTATGACTATTAAGTGTATAAATAATATTAATTATCTCTTTCAGGGACATTTATTTCACATACATGCCTGGTAGAATGAAGGACACATTCCTGAATAATCCATACAGCTCTGAACTCACGCCCAAGTCGGGAGCTAAAACATGCCCCTTAAACTTTTGAAAAACAACATGTTTAACTTTAATGTAGTAATTAAATTTAGGAATACATGTATTTAGATACTGTGTAAAAATTATGTGTATGTTTCTGTGAAGTTATATTTAGTCTTTGTTTCCTTTTATAAATAGCAAAATGTGTTACCAGTAACAATTAATAAATTTGAATAATTATAAGATCAAAATGTTTATTTAATAAAGTATTATGAACAGTCGACTTTATTTTTTAAATCAAATCAAATTTAAATCACTTAATTCAAGTATGTCACGGAAATAAAAAGGCATAAAAGGCATTTATTTTCTCAAAATTGATTCCTTTAGAATTCTTTTTGATGTCATTTCTAATAACTACTAGATACTACTACCGCTTCGGAAACAAATGGCGCTCTGAGAGAGAAGAAGCGGCGCAAGAAACTCACAACAAAAAGAAGCAAATGAAGCAAACAAGAAAATGAAGTAGAAGTGGCAAGAAACTCATTGCCACTCTTTTCATTCAACATTTATAGCTTCATCTTTTTACAAATCATTTCAGTTAAAATATATGTAAAGTGATGCAACAAAAACACGCAAACAACAAACACTCAACGCCTTACAAAAGTAATAAAAAATGTAAATTAATACGTAACACCGCCACAAGCACTGGCATTAAAGCGAGCATGATGAAAACTGTCACAAGAACTCAACCAAATAAGAAAAATAAAGAATGTTTATCTACAATATATTCAACAATACTCACTAAACACCTCTACCTACAATTTGACCATTTTGCTTATAGTATAATAATTCATAAGTATAAATATTATTATACATTATGGATTGTACCTATGATATAAATATATAAGTAATACTAGTCCACAGAACTATCGCAAAGCTATTAATTTAATTAAAAGCTTTAAATTGAAAAAGTGAAATTTTCAAAAACAATATAAATATTTAAATAAAATATGTACTCAGAGGAAACAGTATGGTACAGACAACGTACATTGACCTCTGGATCGTCGGCTTCACCTTTGATTTGTTTGATTATTTGTGACGAAACAAAAATTCATTATGTTCATTCTTACGAACACTTAAGGTAAGAGAAATAGTTTTTTTTATTGTCTGGTATGTGCTACATGTGCTCTAAAATTACTTAAAACTTACAGCTTAGTGATTCGCCTAGAATTGAATCATTACGAAGGGGAGGGAGAAAAAGGGATGGCCTGACTCCTCTTGTGCATATATAATACCTTTGACACTAGAATGAAGCCAGTATCCATTTCAGTATCAGGAAGAAGACATAATCATGGAAGGGGTAGCCCATGAAAAAAATTGTATTTTGTACTTAATTCTATCCCGATTCCCGACACATTAAGGCCGTGCCAGGGACGTGGCAACGTGCTCAAATTCATGCATCCCTGTCTGGTCAGAGTCTGTCGTGACAAACCACAGTCCATCCATGCCCTTCTATCACTTTATTCTGTTCAAGTCTTCAACTGTCCAGTCCATCTCCCATTTTTATCATTATCATTTATTTAATAATTCTTTTTCCGATATTTCTGCTATTGCTCTAAGAGCAGCGGCATGCCTTGATTTTAAGAGGGTTGCTTTGAAATATAAGATTGTACACTCGAACACCCTTGCACTCTCCTAAAGTCCTGTCACAATATCATAATAGCCCTGACCTAAGGGCCAGAAGGGAGAGATGCATAGCTGATAGCAGTATGGGTATCTCTGGACTTCAATCCCATCCCTACTCTTCTACATGACATAAAATACACACACGTATTTAGTGTCGTACAAAATAAAAATATAAAATAAAAATAAAATTACATCATACTATACTTACCTTGACGTGGTATGACGCATCTAGTAGCTCTTAATGCATGTGTTGATCATTATGTTTACGTGGCTATTTCATTTCTACCCACTTTATGTTGTATAGAATCGCAGTACTACGGATAAGATACCTACGGTTTATATTGTTTTCTCATGTAAGTGAATTATATGTTCTTAATGAGAGTAAAGTTCTTTAACCACAAATCCCCAAGATCTATTCCAAATAAAGCCGAGGTTCGTTACGCTCCGGATACCACCGAAGTTGGAGTCTCAGGCCCTTTCACTACCAGAGTCCGGCGAATGTCGATTTTCCTCTAGAATTTGTAAAATTCTTCTAGAATTAGTGGGACGTACAAGTTCAAATAACAAATCACATGTTATTTTATAGAGAGTCCTTATATAGAGCGGATTTAAAGCTTGCAAAAATCTTCAAGAATGGACCAAGGGAACTTGGATAGGTTAAACGGCGAGGATATCCTAAGATAATCTCCAGCATGACACAGCTTTTACTGCAGGATTGTTTTCTGAGGTGTAGCAGACCTCATCCTTATTCAATAACCTCGGACTGCCGATACTTCGATATAGGATTATGCAAGACCTGGTAGCAGTATTTGTTCATCTCAATATATATTGACGCTATCTGCCTGAAAAACTGTGACCCAACCAAATACAACAGACCTGGTGGTAGAATACGTCACCTTGGTTTCCAAAGCAATTAGTTAAATATGATGAGATTTTAAAAATGAGTAGAGATTATCTCTACTTAGCCAAATACAGGCCTTATCCAATAATAAACTGTGTACTGAGTGCCAAAAATATTGTCACCAGCCTGCGTGGATCAGATGAGTGATAAACAGGTTTTAGATATTGTAGATAACCCAATTAATTGCTATCCCAAGACATTTAATAAACCGTAATGATATCTGTGATGGCAAAAAGACTTATATTTTCTCTGATGGGCTAGTTAAAGATTTTAGCGAAATAACGAGTGTCTATTTAAAACAACCTACAATTAACACATGTTCGCCTGGTGGTAGGTTAATACAAACTATAGATAAAAACAACAAATTTGGATTCAAAATCTACAGTTATTATACTATACGGAGATAGCATTTCTGTTACCAAAAAAGAGATCATTTATTTAAACAACACTTTGATGGACCTCCATGCAAGTAAAGGTTGTAGGTTTATTATTTGTAACGTGCCACATGCAAGAAATCTATCTGATATCCAGAATAAGCATACACAAAAACTAAATTCGTTATTACATACGAGTACACTTTTTTACAATAATATATATTTATTAATTGACCTAAATATGTTTATTAAAACATATAAATTGACAAAAGATAGAATGTATCTATCTCTTTCTTAAAGGCGACATATTGCTATTATTAGCATACAATATTCAAATTGACCCAGGTACCACACTTCTACTTCGGCCAATATATTGGTAGAACAATCTGCTTTTATTGAGCAAACTAAATGTTATTCCTAGAGACCGGATTATATGCAAATGCATATTGCATATGCTTTTGTATATTTAGTACCTTTCCAGCGGTAGTTGCATATTTTAGAAAAAAAAAAATAATAATTATGCACATTTACGCTTGATCTCCATCATCGTTCGATGCTTTTCATAGTAAGCCCAAATATTGCATTCAAATTTAAATTCTGCCCAGTAGCCTCAGTAGACGTAGAACGCTCCTTTTCCGCTTACAAAAATTTATTAAGCGATCGTAGACACAATTTGACTACAGAACGTTTAGATCAGTACATAGTAGTACATATTTTTAAAGGCAAATCTAAAATTTCATTGTTACCTAAGTAGTATCTTGTAATACTTTTTTCCCACAAATACGATTGTCAGTACAAGCCTTTATAAAATTGAAAAAAAAAATTAAAAATATGACTTTTTATTTTTTGGCCCATTTTAAAGATTTTCGTACATATTGTGAGCTATTTTACTTGCATATTTGCATGCATGTATTGGGTATTTTTTGTAGCATATAATCCGGTCTCTAGTTATTGCGATACTTTGGATAATAATAAAAAAAATATAATATTTTAAACTAGATAAGGAGACAACAGAAGTTTTACTCTTGTTTAAAAAGTAATTTTAAGGAGGGTTTACTCACAGATAAAGTGAATCAAACCAATAAAAATACACCAGATGTTATCAACATGGTTCACCAAAATATCAGATGTTTTCAAGGAAAAGAACTTGAAATAGAACTGTTTTTAAATAACTTTAATATTGATATAATTTGTTTCACTGAACACTGGTTAAAAAGTTATGAATGTATTTTTAATTTCAACAATTACCAGGTTGGTAGCTTGTTCAACTGAACCGCTGCAATTCATGGAGGTTCATTAATTTTACTGAAGAAAAAGTTAATGTATAAGAATCGAAATGATATTGTCTGCCTGTCTATTGAGCGGATAATTGAGCTAGCCTCAATTGAATTAGAGCAATTCATTATTGTGTCTGTTTATAAACCACCCTGTGCTAACTTTGAACTTTTTGAGAAAGTAATGGATGAAGTTTTATTCAAAATTACAAAATCAAATATGCTTGTTTGTGGAGACTGTGGATAGTGGATAATATAAATATTTTAGAAAATAGTACTTTAAGTATTAAATTTATTTAAATCATACAACTTATCCAATATGTTCATGGAACCCACAAGAATAACTTCTACTAGTGCCACATGTATTGATAATATTTTTACAAATGTAAGGGGTACTAGTAAAAACATAATTAGTAAATTAGATTCGGACCACTGTGGACAGTTTATTCACTCCTAAATCGGTCCTCATAACTGAGGCAATAGTTTTTAGCGAGTGGGCAACAGTTGAATTACACAAAAACAGGCAAAAATTGTACGATTTATATGCGGAGCGACAATATAACTGTAGTGATGACTTCAAAAAATATGTTCAACAGTTCTCTAAAAATTTAAAAAAGATTGTACTGTGTGTCAAGGTATATACGAGATAAAATAATCAATTGTTCTAACGTGATAAAAACGACTTGGAAAATAATAAATGAAGAAGCCGAAAGGGTGACCCATAAAATATCTGAGTTAAATTTAAACTTTGATAACAGGTCCGTAAAGCCGGATTGCGAAGTTGCAACAATTTTCGAAACATTCTTTACAGATATACCTGCTACCACTACAAATTCGTTGAACTCATCACCAGACTCCGCTCTTTCACTATTGAGAGATTTCATTTCCGTGACCTACATGATATATGGTATAGGGGCTCTTGTTTCCGCAATTAAGCCACTAGCATGGGTCCATTTTGCGTGCAGTAATGGCCGGTTACTCCAACCAGCCCAGCTCCTTCCAGAAGTTCAGAACATTCCTGGGGTGTTCACAGACTTCTTGGAGCGACCTCGTATTGGTTAAGGTTTTTGCCCGTTGGTTGGCCACCCCCGCACATTCCAGGATTACGTGAGCGACCGTTTCGTCTTCGGTCAGACAACCTCTGCACTTAGGACTGTCCGTTACGCCGATTGTGAAAAGGTGTTTGTTTAGTGATGTGTGACCCGTTAGGGTGCCCACCATTATACGGATGTCATGTCTGTTGAGGCTCATAAGTCTACGTGTCAGTTTGGGCGATAGTGCAGGTATCGCCACCTTCGACTGTCTACAACTTGAGACATTCATCCATCGGGTGTTGTGTAGGTCGTTGGTGAGAGAGCGTATCCATGAGCGCATTTGGCTGAAGGGCAGTGGCAGAAGTGGCAATGGACCAGACACTATATTTGCCGATGCCCGCCTTGCAAGCTCATCCGCTGCATCATTACCCAACGAACCACTATGTCCCTTGATCCATTGCAGAGTTACCTGGTTATAAGAGGCAACTTGCTCCAGGGTTTGGTGACATTCGTGTATTAGTGCTGAGTTGTGTGGTACCCTTCAGCGCTGTTAGTACCGCCATACTGACAGAAAGAAATCTGGTGTTGTGGCCATGTACTTTTCTTCTTAATATAGCGCTGGCGGCTTCCTTGATGGCTACGCACTCACATTGGAAGATGGAGCTGTGTGTGCCCAAGGGTATGGAAATGTGTATGTTTAGTTCCTGTGAGAATATGCCGGCACCAGTTCCAGTAGCCATTTTCGAGCCGTCTGTGTAAATTCTTAATTCGTTTACACCTGACTGGTCAGCATCTTTCTCATATAGCTGTATGTGATAGTTTTTATGGAAGGTATTTGTTTTAGGTATCTTATCACATGGTGCCTCACAGAGTGGATAATCCTTTGTTACCCTATTCCAGAGCTTATCTGTTAGGCCATCTTCATTCTTCCATACACCCAACAGCTTTAGACGTAGAGTCGCCCTACATGATATATGATAGATATGAATAAAGTTATTTTGATTTGATTTGGTATTTGTTGAGTGGGGTACTATACCCACGAAATTTTTTTAGAGCTCAAACATAATGTATAAATCTATCGCTATAGAGCGACATTCTGAACTATTTCTTTAACTCTTGACCTAAACATTTGCTATCATAATAGATCCTGTTGGTTACAGTAAGACAGGTCCACTCAAAACTGTATTTAGCCATATAGCCGCAAACTATAGCAATGGTAAGCGGTGAAAACTTACCATAAAATAACCCGTGCGCCCGTTTCGATAATAATTACCTTTTTCTTATATGAATGATAATTAATTGGTACATAAATTTCTAAAAAGTACCCATTTCCGTATAAAAAAAAATTGTTTAACGTTTCGAACCTATTGGTCAAGTCATAATCAAGTTTTCCATGTCTTTGACCCCATTAAAGTTTAGGGCAAGATAATCCCTTCTAATACAAGTTTTTTGTTTTGGCGTTAGAATAATTTGCATACATGTTTTACTATTTGTATGTAAATGATTGCATATAAATCATTATTAATTACAAAATTTAAAATAAAGATTCTTTATAATATACCCCACATTATGATAATTTATTCGTAAAGTTCAACTACATTTGTGATTAAGTTATCTCATCCGTTCAAGTAACAAATGTTGTTATAGAGAAATCGGTCTTTGGAGTGGAATGAAGAGAACGCTCTATTTTTACATAAGCATAATGGAACTGGTTACAACTGGTACAAAGATAGATAAGATTAAAAAAAGAAAGGTTCTTATCACTTGCCCAAAAATTGTGAAGTAATGAAATAATGCCCATATTGGGGATTAAAGATCTCACCCGTCACATTGACAAAGTTTGTAGCGACATTAATCATTAACAAAAGTTGAACAAAGCAAACAGAATTTTATGGCGAGGCGGTACTCGAACGGTAAGCTCAGATGGTTAGAGCACCGGCACACAACGCCGGAGGTCATGGGTTCGAAACCGCATCGTTCATAAAATTTTGTTTTACAAATTTTATTTGTGTATTAATCCTGGAAGTGAGGGTTATCACTTTAAAAAAACATAACATATTGTTTACAAAATTAATCGTTTTGTCTAGGTATTTAATAGGTTAAGAAGGATAGGGTAACACATGTTATCCCTTATGGCCTATCATGGATACGTCGCATCAGTTTTACGCTATGGACTACTTATATGGGGTAATGGTTCATATGTTCAGCGAGATTTGTTGCCCAAAAAAATGCTTAAGTGTAATAGTAGGTATAGGTGTAGGGCCGTGGCACTCTTGCAAAATGCTATTTAAAAATGCATAACCTGCTAAATCTACCATGTATGTACATTTTCGAGGCTTGCATTTGTGCGTAACCACAGATATCATTTCACGTCAGTTATTGAGGTGAATGCTAGAGGAACATGACAGCCGCATAGACTGGATTTGAAACATTGTCCTAAAACATCACTTTATCTGAAAAATAGCCATAACATGTATATTAAATTATATAACAAACTAACTGACCCCGGCAAACGTTGTATTGCCGATATTAAAATCGCGATACAAAAGTAACTGTTGATCGTAGATGGGTGAAATTGAAGTTGTATGTATTTATTAATTCTGACTAATAAACAAACAAATTTAGAAAACGATGTCAAAAAAATAAAAAATAAAATTTGACGTGGACCCTTAACATTTAGGGGGATGAAAAATAGATGTAGTCCGATTCTCAGACCCACTATGCACTCAAAATTTCATGAGAATCGGACAAACCGTTTCGATGGAGTTTAACTACAAACACCGCGACATTTTTTTTATTAATATTATTATTTATTATAATTAAATACATTGTTCTACATGCCTAATATACAATCTCAATCTCAAAAACAGAAACAAAGAGGCACCTTTAAATTAAATTCCTCTGGATGGCTCACTAGGAAACCCTGTGCAGAACCAACCAGTCATTACCGTCTGCTATGTAATTTTATTTAATGTTAATTATTAATGAAATAGAACTAAGACTGACACTTAAACAATATTTATCTAACTTTAAAGCATACCTATCTAATAATAAGAACTGTATAAAATAAAATAATAATAGAATAATAGATAATTAAATATATAAAGTTATATTATATAGTTATATTATAGACATGAGAATGTTATTAGATAATTACAGACAAATGCTACAGATTTATATAATTGTATTAGATTTGATAAAAATATAGTATTTATTTTTATAATAATATAATATAAAAGGAAAGAAATTATTTTCGAAGCAATCGTATCACCGAGCGCCTTTTAAAATTAAAATAGCAAAAAAAATGTAGAGTAGAAAAAATCAATTTAGGAGAATCATTTGAATAATAAATATTAATTTAAAAGATATATTCTCTCTTAATAATATTTGCAGGGATAGTTGATGATTTAGACATGTCCAGATTCGATTCCTGTTTTTGCAAACGTGTAATAGACACATTGAAATGTGTATGTAAATGTAATGTACGTTTTGATAATGTTCTGCATGTTCATAAGCACATTGAGGAATTTTCTAGAAACTGTCACATTCATAATGTTAATACGAGGAACAAACATAAACTCGAGTCGAGTTAGTAAGTCTTTTGTTGGGCGATGTATATGCTTCTACAATATGATCCCAGAAAATGTACAAATGTGTTATGAATTTTAAAAAAATTGTTAAATAACGTTTGTTTGGGTAAGGTTATTATAGCATAAACGATTTTCTTAATGACACCACGGACTGGGAATAAAGTGAACACCCTCAGGCTCTTTAATTATAAATGTTTATTGTACGATATCACATTGTAATCCATATTTTATATTAAAAAAAAAGCCCGCTGAGTTTCTTGCGCCCATTCTTCTCAGGTCTGAGGCAGTCTCTTTTGAATGGGTATTAGTTTTTGATTTAAAATCCTATTTTGAATATAAATTTTGAATTTGAATTTGAATAACACTAAAAATCTAAGTATCCATCCCTTCTCCGTGTTAAGAATAGTTACAATTATTAGCGACGCAATAGAACCTCTGATTCTCACCATAGAGACGGTTCGATCCTCTTCGACAATTAAACAAATTCTTTGTAGTTTTCAATTTTTTTTTTGAGAGGACGAAATACAGTTACGTATTTACGCCCCGGAACGGTATGGGGCGGACACCCCATACCGACTCAAACCTCCTCTAAGCTGTTAGCCATGCTTTTACAGCGACATAGGACATGGGCCGTGGAGGCCGCAAAGACTACGCAGCAACAGTCGCGGGGCGTCTCCTAAGGAGACTCGAACCTCGGATCGGCTGTGTGCTTGTGGGAAGGAGAGAGAATGAAGATGAAGGATGAAAAGATGAGAAGAACACACTCGCCGGCGAGTGTGGTGATGTTTTGTGTAATGTATGTAAGTGTGTATGTATGTGTTTATGAGTGTATGTATGTATGTTTGTATGTATGTAAGTAGTGTAAATGTTTGTGTGCATGTATGTTTGTGTTTGTTCGAATTCATAGTATGTACATCTATTTAACGCTTTAGAAGGTGGGCATCGCTTTTGTTTGGTCACGTGTTACAACAAAGTATGGACGGTGGTGATCACTTACCATCAGGTGACCCTTATGTACACCCGCTTGACCTCCTCTTTAATAAAAAAAAATCAAAAAATTAGAACTTTCGAAAATGTTGAGCTTAAATGAGAAGAAGTGACAAGAAACTCATTGCCACTATTTTTAATCAACATTTACAGCTTCTTCGTTTTTCTAATTAATTATAATGTACATAACATGCTGCACCAAAAATACCAACGTCGAAACAATACTCAATAACTTAGTGCCTTTTCAAATTCGGCCAAGGCACGGCCGCCGTGTTAAGTAGAAATGTATGAGTTACAATGATATCTTTCACATGGCACAGTGACCGTGCCGTGACCGTTTGTCGCCCGTGCTTATCCACTAAAAACACGTTTTGGACGCGGCAACCGTCTGCAGTAATGCATTGACTTGTGTAGCCTCGTTCACATGAACACAGGCAAAAACGACCTCTAATGGTGACCACGTACCGGAAGCCGAAGTTAGTCGGCCCCCCACAAGATGGACCGACGAACTGGACAGGATCGCCGGAGTACATTGGATGAGGGCAACGAAGGACCGATCGTTGTGGAGATCTTTGGGGGAGGCCTTTGTCCAGCTGTGGACGTCTTCGGGCTGATGAAATGATTTATGAAATGAAATGATTTATTTGTATGAATCGTGGTAACATAGTTGTTAACAATTAATTGGTGTACAGCACAATTCGCCAATATATCGGCTTACAAATATTTGATTGTAAATATCGGAATTTTCATATTTATACGTCATTAATACACATTACATAGCTTTAATTATAATATAATATTAAATAAACATTAGTTTGTAGGTACCTCTCAAAAACTTACATTTAAATACTATTATTTTTTGCTAAAGAATTCTTTTAAACTATAAAAGCGTTTATCTATTAGCCATAATTTTAATTTTTTATGCATTAATGTTTTAGGCATCTCTCTAATATTCTTTGGAAAGTGGTTAAAGACCCTAATACACATAGCATTTGCGTTATTTTGATGAAGCGCTGTTCTACAGCATGGCATCAGAAGGCGAGTTGGATCTCTTAATCCTAATATGGAATCGTCCTTTGCTGGTTTAAAAAGTTCACCATGTTTTTTAATGAACATACAAATTTCTATCTTGAAAAAGCTTGGTCTTCTGTCACATACACAGTAACGTTACCTACTTAAATACAACTTGTATGAGAAAACTAACAAAGTCAAATGATAAGCTAAATTTTTTTCTAAAGTTATATTAACACTTTTATCAGAAAAACGGTGAATGTTTAAAATATCACTCGACTGAAGTGAAATCTTCATGAAGGTGAGATAATTTATATGAATTAAACAACAAATTTTTCTTTATTTTCAATGACGTTCTATTCACATCATACAAAAAGAAAGCCTAAATATGGCACAATACAGAACGTCATTCAGCACATTGCACAAATGACACCTTAACACGTTCCCAGCGTCACTGATTTATCTGTACTTTCCATTACTGGGTTAGGAGACGTTTGAAACCTCGTTCTGAACAAGAGGTTGTAGCGGCACGAGGCTTAATAAACCCCACCCACAGGAGACAAAAAGTCCTTTTTTTGGCGCCAAATAAGGCGAAATGTACCGTTTTTGTCGCGATTATTATTATCAATGAGTTGATTTACTTAAATCTGCCGCCGCCTGTGGGCAGATTATTTAGTTTAGATTCTATAGATAAAATAAAATGTGGGGTCTTATGTACCTTACCAGACTTACCAGTTTTTCAAATATCGGTAATTTTGAATTAGATTTACCACCCAACTCGTCTTCATCATCAATAATATTATTAATTAACTTTCTTCAGCAACATTTCGACATCTTATAATATCGTCGCGGGTGCAGCTTTACACAACACTAACCGCTTGAAGCTAGCGTAGGGTGCGGTACGAGGTGTGCGGGGGTACGAGGTGTTCGCAACCTCGTAACGCACTGTATTAAACTTTTATTTATTCAGTACGGTACGAGGCCTAAAAAATCCGGTATTAAGGTAGGCATACCCAAAAACTCAGCATCAATAGCACATCTCAGATATATAGTTATCTCTTTCCTAGACTATACACACAGAAGTTACGCCTCTCGCACGTCAGAGAAGTTTAAGTTTTTCCTTACCGCTATAAAGACGAGACACTAACGAGGTGTTTCAAGCCTCGTTTCATACTCATCGTGTTAATAAGCTTCGACTGTTATGTCTATACATTTCTGCGTTTACTCCAGTTGTTTAAAATATTATTGGTCCATAGGCAACAATATAAACATTTTTTCAGTTTAAGCTGCGTATTTTGAAATTAGAACCCGATTTGGACAGTGATATCAGTGGAGTAGCACTTTGTTTTTATTTTAAACCCTGATGAAAAAGAGAGTTGCTATAAGTTTTACGTTTGTCACTCTGTCCCTATTTTCTGATTAAGATCTGTCCAGTAGGAAGTTTTTAACGTTTTTAATCAAAAATCGCACTCATATTATAAAGGCAAAAGTGCTCAAAATGGATTTGGATCTATTAGATATGGTAACCTATAATGAGAGAAACAAACACATAAATATAATATTTTTATTTAAGTAAAATAATTCGGTAAACTGGTATTATTAAAATGTTAAGTTCCCTGAAACAAATTTAATTTGTGAAAAACTTGTCGTCGTGGGTATCTTTTTGGCATATGTAGTGTAAGCGGACATTTGTGTGACACATATATATTGTCAAATATAAATGTTCCTAAATTGGACTTTTGTGTTGTGTCAATTTGACTAAATATGTCGACATTTAAAAGAGATATCAATATTTTTAATATTAAAAAAAGTTTTATCATCTTATTTTTTGAGCGTGAATTTTTAAACGCTTAAATCATTTAGTGAAATATAAATCATCTTCGAGGAAATGATTTGACGTGGTTTGTGAAATTCTCCAGATCTTTCTTTTGCTACGAACTGGCGCCAATACTCTTTCATTATCTCGTGTGCGGGAAAGCTGAAAAAGATTAGCTTTTACAGTTTTGTTTGATTGTTGTAAGATTGTTCACCTCTTGTAAGCCGTTCACATTCACCGGCAATTGTGCTCTTTTAAAAATGAGCGACTTTATAGTTTTTGCTGGCCGCGTCCTTTCATCTGTCTCTTTGTGACAAGCGGTTGAGAAAGGGATGTCAATACTTGTCAGTAATTATACCATATTTAATGAAAAAATACTTATTTTACTAAATTATTTACGCTTTTTGCAATATTAAAATGAACTTAAAGATGATAAGTCACACCATCTTTTTTGCGTAGTTAACGTATTATTTGAGCACTTTTTTATAGCAAAAACAAGCTTGGTGATTGACATACGACTAAGGAGTTTTGCTGTTCTGCTATCAGACTGCGAATGATATGTCCATAATATGTATATATATCATTGTATATCATCATAAAATTTTTACAACATAACATTATATATAAAAAATATCTGTGTAATTTGTCAATAGCCTTTTATGTAAATATTTTCCTTTATAATGCTGTAGCTGTAAGTTTTCCAATTAAAATAAAATTTAAATGTTATAAAATGACACTGGTACACTTTGGTCTGACTGGTCGTTCTCCCTTTGCTTAACAAAGCCAAATTCAGCCTAGTGAGCAGGTGGTCCGAGGTTCGAGCCTCCTTCCGCGACGCCCCGCACCTGTGAGCTACATTTTCGGACTCCAGGGCCCCCCGCCCGGCTTCGCTGTATAAGCCTTTAGAGTTATCAGCACAGAAGAGGTTTTTAGTCGCAAGGGGGTGTTTACACCCGAGCCCGACATTCTTCAATACGTAAATGTATTTTCCTCCTCTCGAAGAAAAAAAAATACACAACAAAATGTAATGAATCCGAATTGCGAAGCCCTCTCATATAAAGTTTCATTCGAAAAATCTCACACTATTATAAACTTCACCTGCGCAATGGATGATGGGATGGACAGCTGCTAGCTATAAGCGAAGCCGTGAATGGAGCAGTAGTGTAATAAAATGGTATATATTATTTAAAACAAAAACGAACAAGTGAGAGTTGAACGCGCCTACCGAGGGTTCTGTCCATTATTTTTATGATTTCCTAGTACTAGGTTATCGGTAAAAAACCTTTAAAAAAAAGATATTTGATTTTTTTCCGTTTTATGTATCATTTCTACTCGATATGTCTACGTATTACCGAGATAGAGCGAGTGGGAGGCTCCTTTGCACAGGAAGCCGGCTAGGTTGTGGGTACCACAACGGCGCCTATTTCTGCCGTGAAGCAGTAATGTGTAAGCATTACTGTGCTTCGGTCTGAAGAGCGCCGTAGCTAGTGAAATTACTGGGCAAATGAGACTTAACATCTTATGTCTCAAGGTGACGAGCGCAATTGTAGTGCCGCTCAGAATTTTTGGGCTTTTCAAGAATCCTGAACGGCACTGCATTGTAATAATAATTTTAATAATATTGACACACTTTTTACACAAATTATCTTGTGTTATGGGTTACAAGACAATGATATATTTAGTACAACATACTTACTTAAACATACAAAAATTCATATAAACATACATATAAATATACATTTAAACATCCATGACTCGGAAACAAACATCCATATTCATCATATAAATGCTTGCACCTACCGGGATTCGAACCCGGGACCTCTAGCTTAGTAGGTAGGATAGCTAACCACTCGGCTATACAGGTCGTCAAATGGGTAGTGCGTATCAATTACCATCAGCTGAACGTTGTGCTCGTCCGTCCCTCATTTTAAAAATAAAGAGGTTCTTGACAGACAGACTGACGGACAACAAACGATAAATTTTTTCCTTTTGAGGTGTGGAACTCTAAAGCCGAATCGTAAAGTTGGAATTGGCCTTTGTCCATTAAGACAAATGAGCATTTAGATATTAAGTAACTATTAAGTAATTATCTTTAAGTTACATTAAGAAAAACCTGTTTATTACACAATAAAAGGCTTCATTATTATTATGACTTATGGTATGAGTAAATAATTAATTATAATTTCCCAGGCTCAGTTTTTTTTTATACAATATAGATAAAAAATATTCAATTATTATCATTAACTTTAATATAATTGCTCAGTCAGTCTCACAAAAGTTGTTTTTTGACCTCTGTGTCTCGAAATGTCATTTTTTCGGACATTTTTTCAATTCTAGAATACAGCAAAGTTATTCATTTTTAAAATCTCGTAAGACTAGATTTTTAAAATGCGTCTTCGTTAAATAAATGCGTCTCACCAATAATAATACGACAATAAATTATCACAGATTATTGATGAATATTTAAATAGAAACAAGAATGAAATTGATTCCAAAACTTCACCCAAAATGCATGATTCAAATGCACTATTCTAGAAGTTTAGCACTATTCTAAAAGTTCAAACTTTTAGAATAGTGCTAAACTAATGAAGGATAGAAATCCCTGGTTTTGTTGGAGAATGTGTTTTCGTGTAATATAAAAAAATTATGGTTTTTATAGGGTCAGACCCCACTTGTCTGCATGGATTACGTATGCGTGCTATCCTCTTCTTTAACTCAAACTCAATTTTTTTATTAACAGCTATCCTTATATGAAGCACTTTTGAATAGTCCTTACATTTTTTATATAATTAACCGAATCTACCTAAATACCTTATACCTGCCAATGTTCGGGAAAAGTAGAGATCGTGACAAGAACATATAAAAAAAACTGACTAACCTGACTTTTTATCAAATTATCTTAAAAGATCCAATATACGAATAACATTCGATAACCTTCACTTCTGGTATTAATTAATTAATTTATTTATTTATTTAAGCCTTAAAACTACTTTTAACTATACAAAACTTTAATATAAATAAAATCATATACTTCATCCCACTGCTGGGCGAAGGCCTCCCCCTTTTTCTTCCACATTTTGTCAGCTGTTGATCGGGTCCAGAGTACTCCTTCAAAGGCAATTAATTCGTCGATCCACCTGGTGGTAGGTCTGCCTCTTTTACGTTTTGCGTCTCTCGGATACCATGATGTGACCAGACTACTCCAGCTATTGCTAGATCTTCTTGTTATATTTCCTGCCCAGTTCCATTTTATTCATTTCGTTACTCTTGCTACATCTTGTAGTTAACTTTCTTGTCTTATGTTTTTATTTGGTATCTTATCATTATTATCCTTATGTTAAAAAAATTTGTTCCATGTTTCACTGTGCTTTTTTGATTTTCCTAAGCTGACTCCTATTCAATGCCCACGTCTGACAGCTATACGTTAGGGACGGGATTATACAGCTATTGCAAGTCTTCGTTTTTAAGCTTACAGGTATAGCTCTGTTTTTAAAAATGAACTTTAAACTCCAATATTTATTCCAGCTTTTTTGAATTCTTTTTTCAATTTCTGTATCTTGCCAATTATTGAAAGATATTGTTTGACTGTCTACAACTTCTAGTTTGCAATTATTAATAGGTAATACATATATCTTCAGTACTTCCCATTAATTTTGTCTTATTCACGTTCATCAACAATCCTGCTTTTTTGCTTTCTTGTCCTAAATCGTGAATCATTGTTTTTAAGTTCAGAATTGTGTTGGCAAATAGTACCACATCGTTTGCAAATCTTAAATTTTTAACTGTTGACCATTTATCTTTATACCTAAGCCTTCCCATTTATTGTCAAGCTTTAAAAATATATTTTGAAGGACCGAGAGAACAGTTTTGGGGACAACTGGTATTAATTACACAAATTAAATTTGTAAACAAAATTTATGCGGGACCTCTCGCATTCCGTGCGAGAACTCTACAACTGAGCAAACCGGTGGAGCTTCGCATCGTCCATACATTTTGTTATTTTGTTTACAAATTTAATTTGTGCCTGTTTTTAATATTTCTTATTTTTTTTCCTTTTTCAGAATCCACAAAGATATGTAAATAAAACAAACACTCCTTAGAGTATTAATAAGCGTGTTATTGTGTATCTTTGTTTTTACATTATATTTTCCCCCTGAAACGTCGGGTTGACTAAAATAATAATAAAAATGTAAATTTTACGCAAAATCTAATGTAAAAACACAGTTACTATTACACGGATTTTAATCCCTTAAAAAGTGTTTTATTTAAATGTGTAACACAACGCGAGTGTTACACACATCAAAGAAAATTTGAATGTATTTCTCTACGGGCATAGAATAAAAATTCTAATTGCACACCTAAACTAAACATGTGTCTAAACGCTACTTGATACTACCTTAGACAAGAACAAATTATGGCAAGCGTATGTTTACGAGAGCGCACAACTTTTAAATAGTCTACCATAATCTCTCAAAAAGATTCAGTCGTTTAAAACATTTAAATGTTAGTTATCACACTACATTATCTCTAAGTTTTTATAAAAAACATGTCTGAAAAAGTTTGTAATACCACAATGACCTGTAAAAGTATACATTTATAAATTTTGTGAAGAAGAATATATTAAGTACCTATATACATATATACATAAACTATATATATATACATAACTAATAATGTAAGTGACGATATGTTTTTAATGAGAAAATAAATATCTTTTAACCTAATTACAGTAAATACAAACTATTTTTAGTTTTTGCCCATAGAGGAATACATGCTCAAACACAGCATATTATGTATGTTTATAAACAATAAAATTACCAACGTGCTGTGCAGATATTATTAGATCTTGCTAGGGCTATCGAAAGGATTTCTAGAGCTATCCTAAGGAATTCTATTCTTCTTCCTAATAAATCTTATAAAATTAAAAATCTTGCTTATAAGGCAGAGTTACTGCTTTAAATGTCTCCGAGCAGGGGCGTAGGTACCGCCGTATCGATTATACTACCCCCCGGGCCATGGGGACCCCCAACGTGCGAAAGCTATAATAAATAAAAACTTCCCAATTTTTTTATTGCAGAAATGAAAAATGTCAAAAAAAGATAAAAAAAAACTAAAGTCAACCTCAGCTATAAATATTTAATAAAGCCGAAAAAAGACAACGAGAGTGTACCTATATTTAATTTGAATTGCTTGAAAAAAATTGGAAAAAGTGATAGATAGATAATTGGTGGATAGATATCTCTTTTAATTATCCCCCAAAAAATTTTTTTACGGGGTCTCGTCAAGACACGGTACGCCAGTGTGTCCGAGACAAAACGGTTTGACGCCTATTTGGTTGAAAACTTGAAATAGCATTAACCAATCCAGTGATCCGTCCGTATAAATGGGGCCTAACCCTTAAAGTTTTAACACTTAATCGTGCTGTAGCTGATAAGATAATTATTTATTGATGAGTGACTATTATGATGTACTAGCTTACTTAATTCTCTCCTAAGCATATCGTCATAACTTGTTTTTCGTATCTCTGCTTCCCTGTTCTGTGTATTCTCATTCAAAACCCTTAAGGTAATATTTAGAGTGAACATTTATTTTATAATTACGTACGTAATTAATTATGTCATCAGCTATAAGCTGTATTTAATTTTTATTGAAATGTGCGATATTATTCGTTTCGATAATCACTGCGAAATTCGGATCATATAATATGTCGTCAGTGCGTCGAACTTAATATTATCGTCCATTTGTTTACGTTTATTGAGATTATCGGCAGTGAGTAGACTTTCACATCCAAAATCAGTCGCCTAGCATGCGCCCAGATAGCCAACCGCTCACAAAAATATATTATCTGTTGTTATATATTGAGAAACGTAATTAAAAGACACAGTGAGTGAACAGACGCAGTGTGTGCTTATCCACCAAGTGACCGCCGATCATCATAGATATTGACGTCAAGGACACTTCAAGTTGAGGCTAAGCACTGCTTGTACTTAAAGTTACTATGGTTATCCACTGTGTTCATTTGCTGAGTTCTCTGCTACCCGAAAGATGTTTCCCCGCGGTACTGCGCGTTCTAATTTTAAGCATTTGCGTTTCACAAGGTAATTCAGGTGAATATTTATTTTAATAATAATTCTTTTCAATTGTTTCATATAGAAAAATATTCGCAACTATTTCTATGAATTACTTTAATTTTAAAATATTTTAAACATTTATATTATCATGATAAAAATATATTGAATTAATTACGAAGTAATATTAATTGAATTCTTAATAACTAATAGGTATATAATAGTATTATATACAGGAATTACACTTTAAGCCTATTGTTATCTAGCTTATATTATTTAAAAAAAAATATGGCTTAGTGCCATTATGAAAAATACTAATTTGTTGATTTATAACAGGGTTGTTGTCAAATTATATACCTACCGGACATTTTGAGTAATATATTACCTACTTAGTAAAAGACTAATGGATACTCATTATCATACGTTCGCACTTATGAAATAGTAATAATTAATTACTTAACTTGCAAGCTTCTAATTGAGCTTATTAAAATTATTTTTTGCATAGATATATTCTGTAATTGTTACGTGGTGTGCGAATGAGATTACAATTAGTTGGTCAGTTATTCGCGCTAAAGTAATTATTAGGTATTTGACTTAAAGGAAATTGACGCGTTTTTGTTGTCATACCGAAAATCATAATATAAAGTAATTGTGGAAATTATATTGATAAATTGCATTGTGTTATGGTATTGCGATGCCAAATATTCTTCCCACTTCTTATTTGCGTGCCAAAGATCATCATGTCAAATTTTTCACCGCAGCAGTTAGGAACAGGGATTCAGATCACAGGCTAAATAGCTCACAAGTATGTCAGCCAAGGTGTCCACCCTCTACCTGGTTTCGTTGTTTTTATGAACGCTCATCGGCCTGCCTGTTTTATAATAGATAAAAGATAATAACCCACTAATAACCCATAATGTGTTAATTAAAACATGTGGTCTTGTCGTGTTTGTATTTAAGTGTTTTTTTCTTAAACCAAAAATACATTGGTATGTAGCGGGCGAGAATCGAACCGGTGGTTTCGAAGTGAGAGTCTACTGTTCAACCCATTCTGAATATAATCCCATAGAAGAACATTACATATTGTTAGCAGATAAAAACACTTATCTGGTATCCACCTGGTTGACATACTATGCTAAGACCTACTGTTTTTAAATGTTATTTTTTATGAAAATAAGGGACGAGACGACCAGGACGTTCAGCTGATGTTAATTGATACGCCCTACCCATTACAATGCAATGCCGCTCAGGATTCTTGAAAAACCCAAAAATTCTGAGCGGCACTACAATTGCGCTCGTCACCTTGAGACATAAGATGTCAAGTCTCATTCGCTCAGTAATTTCACTAGCTACGGCGCCCTTCAGACCCAAACACAGATATGTTTACACATAACTGCTTCACGGCAGAAATAGGCGCCGATAGTAGATAAAAGATGATAAAACTTTAATTAAAACGTGGTCTTTGGTGGTGGTGTAAAATAAAATAAATGTTTGTCGTAGAACACTATTCCAAATATGAAACTTCTGTTCAGTTACAGTGATATTTCATTTTGGTAACTTAGTATTTTTCTTAGAAATTATTTATATAAGCTGACCCAGCAAACGTTGTATTGCCGATATTAAAATCGCGATACAAAAGTAACTGTTGATCGTAGATGGGTGAAAATTTGAAATTGTATGTATTTTTTTATGCTGACTCCTAATTTAAAAAAAATAAAAAAAAAATACATGTGGACCCTTAACATTTAGGGGGATGAAAAATAGATGTTTCCGATTCTCAGACCTCGACCTACCCAATATGCACTAAAAATTTCATGAGAATCGTGTTTCGTTAGGCTTAACAATCAACGCGAGTAAATATTTACGCGGACTATTTTGGCGGTATAAAAGTTTAAGCTGAGAATATCAGTTGTCAGAGAGGACATGACACTTGTCATCTAGAAGGCCTCGGTAGAAAAAGAAAAAAAATAAACAAGCTGTCAACCACGGACGAGTAAAAAAGAAGTACTCCGCGCCGTGATATAAGCAAGTGAAGCACCGTTATGCTAGTGTGTGTGCGGTTACCGGGGATACTAGTTACACAATTTTTCCCCTTTAAATAATCATAAATGGCCTCAAATACTTATATAGTATCGTTTTTACACTTATTCACAACGCACGACGGCATTTTTAAAATATTTTATTGAGACGCAAACTGGTCTGTCACAGACGATGACAATTCTCATAATGGCCGTCAATCGGCCTGTAGTAGTGTGTGTGCGTAGGGCTATGTTTTGGTGCTGCACTGTTATGTAAGGTGACACGGAGTCCTTATTTTTTTACTAGTCTGTGGCTGTCAACATTTGACTACATAATTGAATTGTTAAGGCCATTTCATGTCACGTTAATAATAATTAATAATTAAAAGGTTTATTTGGTTCAAAAATTCAGAAATCTTATTACTAATAACAATATTGTGGACATAACATAACCAAAATGGTGTCTAGTCAGCATTATGTGGGGAATTTTACTTCTCAACGCTGGTATTCTCTAGACACCGAGACACAGACTTCGAGAATTAAACATATATAATCCCCCAAGTCTACTGCTACCATAAACATTGGCAATGAAAATAAAATTATATATATACTTATACAAAACAATAAAAATTAAATCTGTTATTAATTAATACGCTTATCAATTTATGGAAAATAATAATAACATAACTTTAAATCAGAATATCATAACATCAGTAAGTAATCGGCAAAATTTTTCTTACAAATAAAATAACAATTGGTTTGAATAAATAATAGGTAAGTCATAACTTTGACCTTTAAAACAAAATAAAATATATCCTTATGACATCAATGAATCATCTATAAAACCCAATGATATTCTATACATAAAACCAAATAATAACAAATCCTGTAAGATCATATCATTATCAACTTATAGATATTTAAATTAGGTAAATAAATTCTTAGTAACAGAGCAAGATACTCAACTGTTTACCTGAAAATTTATTGAAATAGGCGTTACTTTGCGGAAATCCATAATTATCAAAATAATTTGAGTTTTTCTTTAGTGTTAATTGCGCCAATATATGTCTTAAAACAAGTAAAGTAAGTGTTTTAAAAAACTTTGATTCTCGTGTCGTGTAGAGGCGAAACACGTGTCAAATTGTTTTAAGACAATTTATTTAATTATTTAATAAACACTAAAAAAAAATTCAAATCATTTTGATGTTTACCTAAACTTCTAGCAAGTGCCGTTTGATTTTTTTTTAAAGAGTGACAGATACGTCAGAAGAAACGATAGAACATTGTCAGTTTATAAATTCGTTCATCAGTCACTTTTAAGGCATATTATAAACAATACCGAGATAGCGTACTCTGCAAGCACCTACATTGGAAAAACGAGAACGAAAATATCCAAGTGATTTATCACATGAATTTATTCAAGGATTAAAATTATCCTCGTTTAGTTAACCTCGTGTTACATTGTGTTTGGTCAAATCCGCCCTAAGACTAGTTGAGTGGTATAATACCGAGATATCCTAATTTTCCCTATGAAATGAGAAAAACGAACTGACAAATAACAATAACTCTTTACTTATATAATATTAGTATAGATTAAAGTTTTTTGTGCGATTTGATACCGAGATTAAAAGAGGTCACAAAGATCGACCACACGAGGAGATCTCACCGAAACTTGTTTACAATGATACAATGAAATTGCGTCGGTCTGTTACCACAATATGTATCTCATGAACTGTAATATTTTATTAACTAGTCAACCGACACTTGAAATTTTGATGATGATGTAATTTCTTTTGCCACTATAACAACAAATACTAACAACAGAACAAAATTAATATATAATAATATAATATTGACACACTTTTACACCAATTATCTTGCCCCGAACTAGATATAGCCCGTACTATGGGAACAAGACAACGTATTATCGTTTTTTTAATGCAATAATATACATACATAAACACACATAGATGACTCGGAAACAAACATCTATATTCATCATACAAATGTTTGCACCTACCGAGTGCATATAGTCGCACAATTTCGAGCGAAGCCAAGTCTAGCAACTCTGTGCTCGTGGAGTAATTTGGGGCCACAGACTGGACGGCGACTGCGTATACTGGTAGCGAGAAGCCTCCTTCTGACATTTAATAAGCTAGTTTGCATAGCTCTCAGTTCCTCTAGAGTCTTTTTGAGGTCGACATAATATGATGATTTGCGCCTTGATGATGCCTGGTTCACCAGGAAGCGGTTATCTTGAGCTTCTTTGCATGGTTTTTTTCCAGACCCAGGCTTTCTACTGACGGAACCAGTGTCTTGATATCGTTGCCAAGTCCTTTGGACAATCGAACGACTCACATTTATCCTCTGGGACACATAACATTGACTTATACCCTTCCTCCAGTAACGTTATAATTTTCTCGCTGTTATCGTTAATATGATTTTGAATTAATACGAACTATCAACGATTCCCGCCACGATACGCAACTGCAATTTTAAAGTCGTACTATGTCTTAAATTTGAATTTGTAATAAACGTTCTTAAGCAACACATCACTTCATAAATGTGCCAGTAATATTCTCAAATTATTAAAATCTCTTTTGCTATTTTTTTTGCAAGTGAGTTGAGTTACACTTACGATTTTATCATTATGTTTCAAAGTGACAAGTGCAATTGAGATGCCTCTCAGAATATCTTCCAGAACCCAGAGGTTCACTGCATTGTAATGGACAGGTTGTATTCTTATCATCAGGTGAAACTGCTTGCTCATCCCGCCATTTTTTCTAATAAAAAAAACACTTATCTTGCTTAACAGATTTATTCAAACAAAACAAATCTTTTAACTATATTTACAATACTATGACTACATAAAATTAAAACTATCATTACGTGGAAGCTTACCAAGAATACTGGCAGCATTTCCGCGTTGAATAGCTAGGCTGATCCGTTGACCGAGATAGCTGCCAGCGCATGGGTTTCCAGTAGCCTTATTGAGGCGCGAAGATAGTATTTTGAACCGCTCTCTCACTCCGCGCCTCCGGGCCAAGTGTCTCGACACCAAACGGCACAAAGATGTATGACTCACTGAGACCAACATACTTGCGACGCTTGCCGTCTTCAGCAGTCGAAGCAGCAGCCCCAGCACTAACTGATGAAACTTGGACATGAGAAGGAGCCCGACCCAAGTCGCATCCGACACCAGCGCCCTTCCCCGTGCCCAAGCCACCAGAGTCATTCCATCAGGACGCTTGCCATCGCGGAGGGTAATACCATTTCGCTCTAAATCAGCTGCTATATTAAGAGCGGCAAATGCCCTGCGGATGACCTCATTAATGCTGGCGTGATGACTGATACGGCTTGCCGATGTTAGGTAAGATAACCCGTGACACCCAAGAGCATCTACCTGAACGCCACATCTACATTGATATGGTTCATTCAGTTTTATACCTAGCCGATGTGATACGCATATTGACAATGTCAAATTGTCAAGTAGCGTTCCAATAGGCACAGAAGGCACGGCTTGTAACCAAAAGCCCGACTCATTTTGTGTCACGGCCAAAAGACGAGCACGCTCTGTTCTGTCAGTAGATGAGATCAAAAGATCATCAAAGGCTGACTTACAAAGAAGTGCGTCCCATGATTTTTGACACTTTAAATCGTCCGGAATATTTTGAATATTTGCAATATTTGGCCAAGCATTGTTAGCTTCGTTCAAATACACAATCTCTGAGTTACCTGATACATTATTTAGAATTCTAGTAACCAAAGGCTGTGCACTATGAACTGAAGATAGAAATGCTTGTAAGGCAACTTATCTTTCTTGTCTTCTTAACATTCGAATTTTATCACAAACAACTTTATTCGTACGTTGATCTGATTTTTTTTATGAAAATAAGGGATGAGACAAGCAGGACGTTCAGCTGATGGTAATAGATACGCCCTACACATTACAATGCAGTGCCGCTCAGGATTCTTGAAAAAACCCAAAAATTCTGAGTGGCACTACAATTGCGCTCGTCACCTTGAGACATAAGATGTTAAGTATAATTTGCCCAGTATTTTCACTAGCTCTGACGCCCTTCATACCGAAACACAATAATGCTTACAGATTACTGCTTCACGACAGAAATAGGCGCCGTTGTGGTACCCATAATCTAGCCGACTTCCTGTGCAAAGGAGCCTCTCACTTTATTATTATGTACAAATTAAATATATTACAGTTTTCACATTTAACAAGAGTATAATCAACTTACTAAATACAAGAGTTGCAGTTGAGTTTCTTGTATGTTCTTCTCAAGAGCTCCACTACTCTCAAACATAATCGTAGGACTAGGTGCTGTAATTAAAATTCAATATTTATAATATCTATTTAATATTATATAAAAACGCTTATTGTAGACTATTTCAATAAATTTTATTTGACTTTGAATTTTAATAATATACTCAAATAAAACTGAAAACAAAATTTTATGAACAATGCGGGACTTGAACTTGCGACCTCTCGCGATCCGTGCGAGCGCTCTTTCCAACTGAGTCAACCGTTCGACTTTCGTATCGTTGATAAAATCTTATATGCTTTGTTCAACTCTCAGATTGTGCTTCATCTACAGGATCTACTTTAATAATTACTCTACAGGTCTCGGGTTCGAGTCCCGCATCGTTCATAAAATTTTGTTTTAAGTTTTATTTGTGTAATTAACCCCAAAAGCGAGGGTAATCGGTTTAAAAACATAACATATTGTTCAATAATATAATAATCGTCTCTGTAGATAGTGCATAATTTATAAACATACTAGTGGACCCGACAGACGTTGTCCTGTACACAAGTCCTAATTTTGAAAAATTGGTTCAGCCGTTACGAGTCGTTCACTAACATACACATGAGCAGGAGAATTATATTATATGGACGGAATTGAGAATCTAAACCATTCTCGAATCCACCTGAAGACACACACCAATCTCAAATTCACTGGAACACACAAAAAAAAACATTAAAATCAGTCCAGCCGTTTAGGAGGAGTTCAGTTACAACAGAAGCACAAAAGAAATGTATATATTAAGATATTGTGTTTACTTTGATTTATCTGTAATAGATATCTGATGACAAAAAAATGAGTTACTAATAGTCATTATGATGATAACCTAGGCTAGCTAATACGTGTTACTATATTACCAACTGATAAACTTCAATCATAAGTCATTATAATGAACTGTGAATAATGAGCGATTAGATTTTAATAATATAATAATTAATAATATGATAATTTCTCTAATACAAGAGATTAATTTAAATTTTTACCAGTGGGAGGCTCGTTTGCACCGGATGCCGGCTAGATTATGGGTACCACAACGGCGCCTATTTCTGTCGTAAAGCAGTAATGTTTAAACATTAGTGGGTTTCAGTCTGAAGGGCGCCGTAGTTAGTGAATTTCTGGGCAAATGAGACTTGACATCTTATGTCTGAAGGTGACGAGCGCAGTTGTTGTGCCGCTCAGAATTTTTGGGTTTTTCAATAATCTTGAGCGGCACTGCATTGGGTGTATCAATTACCATTAGCTGAACGTCCTGCTCGTCTAGTCCCTTATTTTCATAAATAAAAATTCAATGCTTCATCAAAGACTGTAGATCTAAAACGTCTCTTATTCCAGGTTTACACGAAAATATACAAAACAAGCTAGCTACGTGCACCACCCAGGATGTGAACCATTAACCTATTCGAATTTGGGTGATGTTTTAGAAGAAACAGTGAATAAGTACCCAAATCGGGTAGCAATAAAGTCTATACATGAAAATTTGGAAATGACTTATGAGGATCTACTAAATAAGGTAAATAACTGTTTCATTTTTCTCGCACATAAATTGTACCCTTGCTGCATAATACCAGGCAAGCAAACTGTTTGCTCTTACAGGGAAATAGTTCTTTGTCTTCGTTTGTTTTTGGCCTTTCGAAGTGCTAAACTAGCACCATGCACTTCGTAAGAAGCTTTTGTTCGGAAAACGCCTCCAAGGAGGTATTTATTAGATCTTATATCTTTTAGCGAGCGAATCATGAGATCTCTGCGGAAAACTCGTTTTGAAGAGTTTTCACTACCATTGTCTTCTAGGTGGGTCACTCTCTTAGGATGAAAATTCATCTTGTTTTTTCTCTATTTGTTTTGGTACAACCATGTACCAATAAACATATTCAAATCACAAACGCTTATAAATTAAAATTTAATTATATAACAGTATCAATTTATTTTTTATTGATTAATAAAGTAAATCCTAAGATTTTTGGGTAATTATTTTAATATAAATTCAACACATTAGTTTAATTACGCTATTTACTTTCGTAAGTGGCGTTTCCGCTAATAATAATAATTTGACACTTATTATCAAGGCTCAGAACCGGTTTTAGATTTAATGATTGTAACCGGTTTATGTATTATAATATTTCGTTTGGAATGTAATAGTTATTGGAGTGTTTTATTATCACTTATTAACAGTTTATTTTATAGATAGGCGAATCGAGATGACTCATGCGTCCCAGTGCCTTTGATGTGCCAAATGACTCGGCCTTGTGGATTCGCGGAAAACCGTCCCTTACCGGTTTATTCCTTGAAACCTTTATTTTGAGGTTAAATAAGCAAATAGTGGTTAAATGTGGACAAAATAGATAAAACGGCGGTATGATTTTGTCGGTTTTCAAGCCTTGCCTCAGTCTTATTTACGGCACTTATAGAGATGCAGCAGTTTTTAGTTTAGCTGGGCTGTTTACACACAGCCTCTTGAATGGGTCATTGTGCGTTTTCGTTTATCTTCTTACTCCAACCAGCCCAGATCATTCCAGAAGTATAGCAGTCTTTTTTAGCTTCTGCAGGCATCTGGGAGCGATGCTGGAGATAGGAGTATTTGTACCCGTTGTTTGGCCATACTCCTGCATTCCATAAGCACGTGTTCTAGCATTTCTTCTGCCTCCATGCATACTCTGCACAAAGGGTGTGCCTGTTACACCTATGATAAATTTAAAGAAATAAACATTTATTTAAAGATATAAACATTTTTTCTGTTGCTTCTCAGTACATTTTTGATAATGTTCTGTATGTTCATAAGCACATTGAGGAATTTTCTAGAAACTGTGACATTCAAAATGTTAACACGAGGAACAAACATAAACTTGTTATGCCTACTACTCGGTTGGGTCGAGTTAGTAAGTCTTTTGTTGGGCGATGTATATCCTTCTACAATATGATCCCAGAAAATGTACAAAACAAATGTGTTATGAAATTTAAAAGAATTGTTAAAAAAATGTTTGTGTGGGAAAGGTTATTTAACGATTTTCTTAATGACACCACGGACTGGGAATAAAGCGAACTTCAGGCTCTTTAATTATAAATGTTTATTGTACAATATCACATTGTTATCCATATTTTATATTAAAAAAAAAGCCCGCTGAGTTTCTTGCGCCCATTCTTCTCAGGTCTGAGGCAGTCTCTTTTGATGGGTGGTAGTTTTAAAGATTAATAAGTGATTTTAAATCCTATTTTGAATAAAAATATTTGAATTTGAATTTGATAAACAGATGCTTGTTCGAGGGTCAGTGACCGGTGACTACACCTACAATTGTACGTATTTTGTCCATGTGTAGTCTCAACAGGTTGCGGGCGAACCTCTTTCAGGGCACCGGAACCGCATTCATTGTTTAACTGCAACCTTGACTGTTTCTCCATTCTGTTAGGTGGAATTGTTCCGTTTTTCCCGCAGACACTTTTAATTTGGGCCTGAGGTATGGGTAGCAGTGGCTCCAATCCGTACGCAGCAGTTTTGTATAGATGTTAAAATGATAAAAAATAACACTTTTCCGTCCTCTCTCCGCTGTTTGAGACGCCGCAGGTAGCGAGATTTTGACAATAGTAGGTAGGTACCTACTATTCTCGTAGTATCAATTTTTGGCTACAACTTCACAATTCAATCGTTCTGACCACGTGGCCTTTCGTTCTTCTCATACATTTACTTAGTTTTCTAAAGCGCGATCTTCAATTTTCCTAGACACTGAACTCAGAATTATAAATAAACTGTGTACTTAGAATTCTATGATATTATTTCTAGCTGTTGATAAAAGCATTTGCGGAAAAAAAGGATTAGGACTTCCGCAATTTTTACATCTTTTATATTATATAAAACTAAGTAAATTTATATTGATTATAATTGCCTGCAATAATGATCAGTAATTAAAACTAAGTAGGCATTTCCTTAAATTTTCTTACATGGGTGATTTGTTCATTACTATTTATCCTTGTATTATCTTCCAGTCTTACTAAACTAATATTCAAGCATTGTTTTGTTTGAACATACAGATTTCATCATCATCATATCAGTCGGAAGACAAAGGCTTTCCCCAAAGATAATCCGTGCGGTGTTTTTTTTTAATGACAATAAGGGACGAGACGAGCCATATGTTCAGCTGATGGTAATTGATACGCCCTGTCCATTACAATACAGTGATGCTCAAGATTGATTGCAATTCTAAACATGTTTTATATAAGATTTTATGACGATATGTCACTCGAACGGTCAGCTCAGTTGGAAGAGGTCGTGGGTTTGAGTCCCGTATCGTTCATAAAATTCTGTTTTCAAATTAGATTTGTGTTATGGAAATATTAAATTTAACATTCGTGCCAGGTCAAAGAGTAATATAATATCAATTAAAATTTTTAGGCGGATGCGTTAGGGTGCGCTCTTCGAAACAATGGATTTGAGAAAGGAGACCGACTTGGCATTTGGAGTCAGAACTGTTCCGGATGGATTATATCGGCGATAGCAGCTGCTCGTGCGGGGCTTATCTCTGTAAGTAATTTTTTAATTTTTGCCATCGTCATAAAATGTTCATTACACTCACAGCACTATATATATCAATCTATGTACTCTACTAGCGGATCCGTTAGACGTTATTCTGTACACACGTCTTAAATTTAAAAAATCGGTGCAGCCGATAGTAGATTTTCACTAACATACACATGAGGCAGGAGAATTTTATATGGAATGAATTGAGAATCTAAACCAATCCCAAATTCACTGAAACACAGGTCCAGCCATTTTGGAGGTAGATTAATCGTGAATCTAAATCATACTCGAATCCACTTGAACACACACAGAAAACTTCATTCAAATCGGTCCAGCCGTTTAGGAGTTCACTGTCAACATACGTACAGAAGAATCATATATATTAAGATATACCTCTGGACTGGCGGCTGTCAAAGTGCTTTTGTGCCTGTTTGATATTCGCCATTTTGGCGCAGTTGGCCATGTAGCGAGAGTCTGCGGTACTAAAACTAGTGATGACAACCTCGATAGATGGTGGGAAACTATTTACAAAAAAAAAATGTGTACTTAATAACGTTGATTCTTCAAGTATAAATAACACCGAAAACGAAAGAAATTAATTCAAAATTCAAAAATACTTCAGAGTATTGTACGTTCCGTCGCAGCCATTTGTATTATACGTCAAAATTAGTTCTCTGGACGCTCGCGAGTGGCGCTTCAAATAGGCACAAAAAATTGTTGTCAAATATATGAAACAGCCTGTCCAGTGGTATTTATACAGATGAGTGATAACACTCACAAATGTCCATTCACGCATGATTCAAGTCATGCGAAGTGAATGGTTGTAAAACTTGCTTTGCTATCAAGAACGTGAGGCATCTATTAAAATGCATAAACTAGAATTGTTATTAAATAGATAAAGGCCATATGTTATGTTTTGAGCTCATGCGACCATGTCGTCGTATGATCATTCTTCGGTATTATATTGATCCGTTTTTTATTTATGATAATAAGGGACGAGACGAGCAGGACGTTCAGCTGATGGTAATTAATACGCCCTGCCCATAACAATGCAGTGCCGCTCAGGATTTTTTCCACAATTTCGCTCGTCACCTTGATACGTAAGATGTTAAGTCTCATTTGCAGAGTCATTTCACTAGCTACGGCGCCCTTTAGACCGAAACACAGTAATGTTTACACACTACTGCTTCACGGCAGAAATAGGCACCGTTGTGGTACCCATAATCTAGCCGGCATCTTATGCAAAGGAGCCTCCCACTGGTAAGAAGTCCGTGTCCGTTTTATCTTGTTTGCGGTCGATATCGCTACTATCACGCCGAAAGAATATGTTTTTGTGCGTCGTATTTTATTAACAATAACTGTGTAACATTTAGCCCATAATATGTGTTAATTCTGTGGAGTGATTGGATTTAGTTATCACTCGACGGTCAATGAACCGTTCATTTTATTAATAATTATAAGTTTGTTTATGATAATTATATAATCTTTTCATACGACTTATTTTCGATTATTTATACGTCGTATGGTATTTTGTGCAATGCACGCACACTAACAGAAAGTGACATACTAATCGCGAGTGTAAGACGTAACTTGTCAGTTGTCACGCACACTAAAGTAATAAACCTGGCCTATTTTCATCGGTTGACTAGCAGCAAGAGTCTTTATCTGGATATATATATTTTCTAATGAATAAACTATACATCAAACATTTTAATAGTATATCTAGTTTGTATACAAATCACATGCAGGTTTTATGTTATCTTTGCTATTTAAGTTTAAAAGGATTTCATTTTATATTATCTCCTTTTAATTCTAAACAGTTTTGAAGTAACATATATTATTGTTTTTATGGAAGCAAAGCAAAAACGAACGAATCTACATCTGACTTTAAGTGATCACCGCCGCCCACATTCTCCTGCAACAATAGAAAAACACAAGATCTTTACCGGCCTTTAATAGACATTACGGCCTGTAATTATATTATGATGCTAAAGTTATCTAATTTGCGAAAATGATTATTTATTTATTTATATCTTAGCTTTTCCCGAACTTAAAAGGAAATAAATTAATGAAGGAACGTTGGAATCTGAAATATAAGTAGCCACCATAAACCATCTAGGATCAACTTCGCATCGAATGGTGGTAGTTTCATATCAATACGATCAGCAGTTTAGGCGTGAAAGAACCTCAAACAAAGACCATTTTCTATATATATTGATTTTATTCAGAAACAAACAGTTATTTATAACTATATTAGCTGAGAAATACTTATTTAAATATAAACCCTACAGTGTCCTAGACTTTTATAAACTACATCATTAATTATTTTATATTACACAAATTCTTAATTATAGACATAAGTTTTAAAGATTATCCCCGTTATTCATAATAGTCTGCTAACTTAAAGCATTGCCAATTCTCACTCTATCTTCTTCTATTGACCTAAGTCAGAATTAGAAAAAACACTCCTTAGCGGCTGTTTTAAGTTAGCGGACCATTATGAATAATACCATCTATTTACCAGCAAACAAACTCTCAGTTATCTATATACGTAATTCAGGAATCAGTATTTTGTAATGCATCAGAGAAAAATGCTTTGTAAAGTATATACTATGCTTCACAATAGTGAATATATTTTTTCAAATTTTCAGGTTATGATAAATTCATTATATGAATCATCAGAATTGAGACACTGTATTAATAAAATTGAATTAAAAGGTTTGGTACTTGGCGACAATATAAGTGGCAAGAACTACTATGAGATGTTACGACAGTTAATTCCAGAGTTAAATAATACGAAACCGGGAGATTTGACGTCCGAAACATTACCCTCCTTGAAATATTTATTTTCTATGGGAAAAAACGATTTGAAGTAAGTGTAATAATAATAATAATTTACATCACGAAGGATGGCACAGTAGACATATGTCGGGCGTGCAATGGAGAGTATTTGCAAAGACACAACCAAGTAGCCAGGATTATCCATCAGCAACTTGCTCTTCGGTACAGTCTTGTGCATTTTGAAGTCCCATATTATAAGTATACTCCGGAGTCAGTTCTGGAAAACAGACGTGCCAAGCTCTACTGAGACCGATCTATCATCACGGACAGAACTATCATTGCTAATAAGCCTGATATTGTTTTGCCAGATTGGTTAGAGCGTCAGGCATTTATTGTTGATATCACCGTTCCGTGTGATGATAACCTTGTGAAAGCTGAAATAGACAAATTGTCGAAGTACCTAGACTTAGCACACGAGGTTACTGACATGTGGGATGTTGATGCAACAATAATTGTCCCAATAGTCGTTTTCGTTAACGGTCTTATAGCAAAGAGCATCGACCATCATCTCAAGAGGCTCTCACTTAATATTTGGCTATAGGGTCAGTTACAGAAAGCAGCTGTTTTGGGAACGGCACGCATCGTGCGGAAGTTCCTCTGTCTGTCGCCCTAACCACCGGCGGAATTGTCGTGAACCAACGCCGGCAGGACTCTATTTTTTATATTTATATTTGTAATATTGTTTTTTATAAATATGTTATATATATAAATGTAGAAAATAAGATGAAATTGTAAAGAAAACAATAATAATAAATTTCTTTATTGGGGCAATAGAGGCCTATATTTTGTTAGTAACAGGCTTAAAAAACTACGTTAGTATATTACAATTTCTACAATTTGCTTAATATAATATAATTTATTCTTAATACACACTTAAAACATAGGATAACTTTGTTAACAATCTGAGATAGCCTATTTTTATCGGACAAGAACTTGATCGAATCGTTGCAGTATTCGCGAATCCAGTTTTCCCGCTATCATATTCAGGATACTGTTTGAGCTCGAACGCAGCCTTACCAGGACAGATGACGTCCTTTTCCGATAATTATTGTTTACTAGCTGACCCGACAGACGTTGTTCTGTATATAATAAATAAAATAATGTTTTTATATGAATTTGTCAATAATATATCATAACATCATTAATTACTTCGTAAAATATGCACCCTGTTGTCGTAATGAAATTGTGTCACAGCAGAACTGTCAAACCGTGCGTCAATAAATTCTCTCATAGAAATTATGTAAATTTGTTGTTTTTATTTAATTTAGGAGCATTTTCCTATTTATTCACCTTTAAACCTTCTCTGGACTTCCACAAATAATTCCAGACCAAAATTAGCGAAATCGGTCCAGCTGTTCTCAGGTTTTAGCGAGACTAACGAACAGCAATTCATTTATACATATATATATATATGAATGATTTCGAATAGGGTTGCTAACAACAGGATTCAAAACGCATCATAAACAATACCTTTAAATGATTTTAAGTTTAACCGTTCGAGTGACGTATCGTCATAAAATATTGTATGCTTTGTTCAACTCTCGGGTTGTGGCTTCATCTACAGGATCTACTTTACAGTTGATAACCTGCTGAACCCCGATATTTGCATAATAGGAAATTGAATTGAGATGACGCTTTAGCAAATCAAAACAATGTGTTATGTTTTTAAAGTGATAACCCACACTTCTGGGATTAGAGGTGAGTCGAGTCCCGCATCGTTCATAAAATTTCGTTTTCAAATTTTATTTGTCTATTAATCCCAGAAGTAAGGGTTATCGTTTTAAAAACATAACAAATTGTTTTAAATATGTTTCTATTGTGATCCGTTTTCTCCGCAACGAAAAGTTTAAAATTGACGTTTAAAAAAACGATATTCTAAGATGGGATGTATAACAACTATTCAAATTTTAAATATTTCAATCAATTGCTTTTAAATTCAATAAGCAAATATGTTAAAACCGATATCCGATTTTAATATTGTAATGTTCCTGGTTTGGTCACGAGTGAAACAACTACCCCTTTATTCATAATAGTCTGCTAACTTAAAGCATTGCTAATTCTCAGTCTGTCTTCTTCTATTGACCTAAGTCAGAATGAGAAAAAACACTTCTAAGCGGATGTTTTAAGTTAGCGGAACATTATGAATAAGGGGGCTAATCTTAATACTTTACTATGTAGCACTACACCCGCGGGCGTCCGCTTGCAATCGATAGCCGATTGGAATTGGTATCGCAGCCTAAGTCTGCTTTGGTTGTGTGGGACTCACGTAAAACCTAAGTGCCTACCCACTAAACACCACCTGAGGTTGGCTTTGGGCAAGTGCCCTCTAAGCATTCATCGAAGGCGGCCTTCTCTTAGGGAGAGAGAGGCGCTAGCGGTAGCTAGTATGCGCTTCCTTATAATAGCACTTAACGTCACACGGTTAATGTCACTGTCGATGTCATGACAGTGACAATGATAGTTAACACATACTCAGTTCGGACTACACTACAAGTATCATTCTCGATTGCCACGGTTGAAGAGAATTTAAATACACACATTACTTTACTTTCTCATCTCATCTCATCCCACACGTTACTTTCTCGCCCTTGCTACTCATCCCCGCCACTTCACTGTTAGGAAATACATTATTTATACTATAATTTTAGCCAGTATTTTTTAATGGTAAAACGTAGCGGTATGTCATATTTTATTATTGTAATTTTATATATTACAGAGGTGTCTATAACGTGAATTCATTTACGAATGAATATAATAATAAGGACACAACGAAATATCGAAGAGAAATAAAACCAGAGGATGGAGCAATCATTCATTTCACATCAGGATCAACAGGTGGGTATTTTTTTTTGTTGATATTTTGTTAGACGCAATGTTTTTTAAGTAACTATACAAAATTAAAAGCAAATCCAGCCTTAAGGCGAAACTAAACGTCAGCGACCTTGAGCGATATGAGTTCACGGCTGTCGGCCCGCCATCTATGTAACAAAGCCTATATTTTGAACATTCTTGCGTGGAAAACGTAATATTTTAACAGGCGCAAACAGTTTATATACTTACAATTCTCACTATTGATTACTTATCTGAATAAATGTACCTACACAAAAAAAGTACAAGCTATAAGAATAACTTTTCTGTGAGTCGTACTAAACAAATGCGTCATGCCGAGAAAAAACTTGTTTAACTGCAAAGAAAAGTGGTAGATTAAAATAGCTCTGGAGTGTTAACTATGACCAACATTGGCAACCTACAAATAAGACTTAAGGGTATGTGTTACATGATAAAGTAGTGTTTATAGCTCCAAGTGCTATATTTTCACCACAAAAATTGTCTAAAAACACCTTGTTTGCGTGAATTCTGCTTACCCTTCGCCTTAACAGGTTATATGTTGGCTTATATTATTGTTCAATACATGTTATTCTGATGACAGTGTCATCTTTTTATATGTTAAATTGCACAACGCTTATGTTATTTTTAGTCGTATATAAAGCCGTCCTTCACGAGGTAAAGTCATAAAAAATCATTACACGAAAATTGTGTAGTGTTACATACATAAATAGTGTTACATACGAAAATTGTGTAGTGTTACATACATTCATACTCATATGCCCTACTTATTAAGAAACTTACAGCCATTTATATAACATACATGATTAATTAATTAATTAATTCAAGGTCCACCAACACAGAATCAACACGAGACAATTCATAAGATTGTAACATAAATTTCAAAAATCGTGTTCCTGCAATTACAGGTGAACACATCATGCACATAAACATACAAACAATTTAGTTCTTAAGAACTTAGAAGATGATAAAGAATAAATATTATACTAGCCAAAATAGTTCCTAACGATGCTTATTACACAGTGAAATTTAAGACTTATTAAAAATAATTAGAGCCAATTAACTCACAGATACAAATATAACCTTAGGCCACGTTCAGATGACGCATGCCGCCCTGTTTCAGTTTGAGTTCTACATTTGTCGAAGATGGACGTAGAAAAAATTTCTTCTTTTCTTCATTGTCATGTCCTTTACAGAATATAAGGACGAGTTCTTTCCAAGCCTGTCTTCTTAAAATCTTCTCTGAACAATCGCTACTTGTCATGTGCCAAATCGCAGGACGTTTCTCTATTTCATCAATTAATAATTCCGTATTAAAAGCTTCGGTTTCCATTTCGGACGATTTCCGGATGAACTAGATGAACCCTAAAATATGTCTATGCGCGTCGAAAGCGCGCGCTCAACTGAACGGAAACATAAAAAACCAATGATCTCAATTGACGCGCGCTGACAACAATCGAGCGTTTAACGCGCGCTTTATTAAAACGCGCGTTAGCATATGTACGGTCTGAATAAAATGTATGTAGTTGTAAGCGCACGTTATCAAAACGCTCGTTGAGCGCTTGTCATCTGAACATAGGCTTAGGTACTAATTTTTTTATCGAAAGATACAAAATCGTACATAATCGTATATTCAGAGAATGTTTTATTCTCTGCCAAATCGTTACACAATTTATGACAAATGAATAAAGTACATACTTAATAATATTGGCATATGGTTCTATTTTCAAAATATAAGTTATTTTTTTCACTTACAAGTGGCCAGTTGAAAAAACTTTCAGTGTCACCTACGTATATTATTAGCATTAGATATACTGTCAAACCATGGATAATATTAATGAAAAACTCAAGATCTATACGCGTAACAAAGTGGAATGTAGACGAAGTTTAACCACTTGGTTGAAATCCATGAATTATAAATGGGAAATGGAAGGGTTATTTAACTACACGGAGTAAATTTTAGGTATACCTTCTTGATAGTACAATAAGTAGTGTTTTACGAAAAGTAACAATGACACACACCACACATACGCACACATGCTCATACACACACATACTCACATACACACACACACACACACACTCAGACTTCCTGTTTGTATAATATTTTTCTTATATTAAATTATATTTTTAGACTTAATTTGTGATCCCTAGTTTTTGGTACTGTTAATTTTAATTGATATGGAAGAGCGTGGCCTTCTGGCACAGGTGCTTCTCACTTAATAGAAGGTCACATTCCACTATTATGTTTGTACCATTTTTGTTACAGAAATAAATATTTTTTCATTTTTTTTCATGGAGAAAATAATTTCAACGCTTCAAACGAAGTTAACAATATCTAATTTGTCAACTACGTCAGGTCCACAAGCCACAGTATTTTATTTTTATGGAACCATAGGAGCGTTGACGGCCCTTAAGGAAGGCGTACGCGCTTTTTTTAAGGTGCCCATGTTGATTCGTCCTGGAAGCACAGCTCAAGGAAGCTCATTCCACAACTTTGTCGTATGTGGAAGAAACTTCCTTGAAAACCGCACTGTGGAGGACCGCCACACATCCAGATATAGTGGTATATATCCAGGTGATATTCTAATTTGTGGCGTGTCGTGTGAATATGGAATTCAGAAAAGAAAAATAAAAAATTTAAATATCGAATTTATTATTAATTCATCATCATCACCATCATCGTCATCCTCATCAGCCGGAAGACGTCCACAGCTGGACAAAGGCCTCCCCCAAAGATTTCTACGACGATCGGTCCTGCGCTGCCCTCATCCAACGTATTCCGGTGATCTTGACCAGATCGTTGGTCCATCTTGTGAGTACAAACACTGCGTCATCCGGTACGTGGTCGCCATTCGAGGACTTTACTGCCCCAACGGCCATCTTTCCGTCGAACTATAGGTATGCCCTAGGCTATATCGGTACTATGGTTCTCCTCATTTCTGATTCGATTTCATTATTTATGTTAAATTTTCGAGTCGTTAGGTATGTTGTATTTACCTTTCAGTCTCAGTTTGTAAATAACAAAGTAGACTCCAAATACCTATATATTCGCAATACACAATCACCCAACTGAGGTGAGCGGGCGTGAGTTTCTGAATGCTCATTGGTCAGATTATATTCACAATATATCGTAATTAAAGACTACTGTCTACTATGGCTTTATTTAAGAATTATTTTCCTAATATGGTATTTCAAAGTGTTCGCCCTTTATTAGGCGTCTATGGGGTACCTATTTATCTATATCCACCTATAAATATATAGTTGTTGTATATGGCCGAAAATAATATGGAATCGTAGTAAGAATTTATGCGTAGATTGGTTGCAAATGTTGTTTACTCAATAATTCCATCCAGTATTCTGTAATTTGCATTTACGATCAATATTTCATAATCACGTGCATGTATAGTGCAGATAATGCTGCTTAGACGTGTGGGTGGGTCAGGGCTAGTGTTGGAGTATTTGACTGTTAAAAGTATGGATTAATCTGTTGCCATTACAAATACTATACAGTCCACATTTCAATGAATTTTTGACCAAGTATATTTATTATGGACTAGCTGACCTGACAGACGAAGTTCTGGCTTAGCTATGGACTTTCAATTTGGACTGGAATAAAGAATAAAATTAATTTAAGTATTTATTATGATTATAATACATTATTGTTGTAATGTTACAACAACATTAATACGGCTTTACTCACGTTTTATCGGGGTGGGTTCAAATTAGTTTCGGATCATTCGGAGGTCCTACATCAGGGTGAGTGTAGTGGGTTCGCGAAAACGTCCCGTCTCACAATGCGAACTTGTACTCGTAGTGCGCGGCTGGACAAGGTGGGGGCCATGGGGTGCGCCGGTTGTGATGACGATCACGGCATCACCACCGGCGCGAGACGAGCAGGACGTTCAGCTGATGGTAATTAATACGTCATGCCCAATGCAGTGCCGTTCAGGATTCTTAAAAAACCCAAAAATTCTGAGCGGCACTACAATAATTGCGCTCGTTACCTTGAGACATAAGATGTTAAGTCTCATTTTGCCCAGTAATTTCACTAGCTACGGCACCCTTCCTATCGAAACACAGTAATGTTTATACATTACTGCTTCACGGCAGGAATAGGCGCCGTTGTGGTACCCATAACCTAGCCGGCATCCTGTGCAAAGGAGCCTCCCACCGGTATATCTAATATAACGAACACCTCTCAGTGATATTAGTGTGTTATTGTTGATCAGCTTTAGTGTTATTAGTATATCATTTATTGCAGCGACGTGTAACAAAAAATATACGGATATATACTGCGTTTTTCATACCTAATAGTATTAAGCCTGTTATTCTCCAGCAAAAAAGAAATACATGCGTTTTAATAATCTCTTAACCATTCTTCATAGTCCGACCTGTTTTTGGTGTATAAAAACTAATGATGATTTATAATAATGTTGATTTTGTGCGTCTAGAATTATATATAAATGGTGTTTATGTGATCATATTTTTCATATTATAATTTAAAGTGATTTAAATTAATTCTTTTATTACAGGTTTACCTAAAGGTGGCCTTGATTCAAACTTTGCTGTAGTAAATAGCGCTTACTTTAATGGGCTAAGATTTGGCTTACATGAAGAACATCACAAAATTTGTGTGCAGGTATACTTAACGATACTACTATATAATAAAGTATATCTCTCTCTTTCTTTCTGTGTTATTTGTAATGTACAGGCATTCTAGAAACTGTGATATCATATTGTTAACAACAGAAACATTCATAAACTTGGTTGAGTCGAGTTAATTTGTTAAACGATTATATGGTAAAGTTATTAACATAAATGACTCTCCTAACTGTACTACAACTTGGGAATGAGGCGACCGCGCTGTGACTAATTAACTTAAGAATAACTTTCAATTTTATGTTAACGAAAATTTATTAAATACTAGTCCGCTGAGTTTCTTGTGACCGTTTCTTCTCACGTATGAGGCATTATGTTTTCAAATGGGTGGTAGTTTTTGACGATCCAAAAATTATTTAATCTTAGGTTAAGGATTGGTCTCCGCTGCGCTCCAACTAGATACCGCAGGCGTAGTCGCAAAGTGCGGCAACTAATACTACTTCTTAGGTATTACGGTATCTAGTTGGAGCGGAGACCAATCATTAATCTAAGGATTCAATATTATAATAAATTTTTATGAAAGATGATTACAAGCAAGCGTATGGTAACATGATGGTAATTGATCACTAAAACTCTCTTACGGCCATTTTCAATAACCTATCTATCCTTAGTTTAACTTATTAGAGGTAGACAAATCTATTCTTTTACACTTACATTTCAGTAACCTGTCGACATAAGCATTGGACTATAACTATACTGGAGTTATATCCATGGATAGATAAGATCTTGTCATTAAACGGTGACGGCAATGTATCCGTAAGTTAAACTAAGGATAGATAGGCTATTGAAAACGACCGTAAAAGAACATACTTATTCTTCTAATCAGGGGGAGACAAGATATTTTTGGAGGTACTCATGTCGTTTCAATCTGGAAATACCGCGCAAGGAAGCGCATTCTAGTTTTGTTCTGCGTGAATGATGCACTGAACTCCATGAAGTAATCTCCAATAAAATCAGTTCATCAGTTAAGAAGTTCCTCGGAAACAAACACCAGGACACTGGATTTATTATTATATATTAAGTTTTGCTGCTAAATCTTGTCCCTATGATTTAATAGGCGCGACCTGTGCATGTAAACACTTTTGATACATTGTGAAATGAAAACGGTGTCTTTATTCGATAGATGAGTCGCAGGTATTCGTTATTTCTTTCCTTTATAATATAGGACCTTAGTCTATTAAACCCATAACTAATATTATAATTTAAACCCAATCGCAATCAATAAATTTGAACTAAAGAGCTCTTCTTAAAGTCAAAGTCAAATAAACTTTATTCAATTAGACTTAAACTAACCACTTTTTGATCGTCACTTTAAATATTTCTTTTTAATTTCTTTTAATTTACCATATGTTTGGAAATGGCAGTGCTTGGACGAAGAGCATAACAACAGACTCAACGGCCACTGTTTTCAATCAAATAGAGTATTTTATAATGTCTGTAATATAAAAAATAAATTAGTTTGTAAGCTGCTGCATCCAATATATGAATCGTGTTCAAATAATATAAATCATTTCATAAAAAGTTATAAATAATAAACTGTATAAATTATCGTATATTCGATGCATCAACCTTGAGAGCTTGAATTCATTGTTTGGGTAAGGATGCTTCGTGGATATGATGATCGTTATAAAAACTAAAAACTTTAAAAACGATTTCAATAATAAATTTTATTTTGATTCACTTTAGTTTCATCGCAAGCGACCTTGAGGAAATAAAATATAATAAATAATACGTTACACTTATAGAATAGTTAAAATATTTATGAAATATTTTAAATACAAAAAAATAACATTTAACATTGAAGCGAAGCGGTTAAAACGTTTTTTTATGTTCCGCTTTGTTTCAAGATTTGTTCCTAGATTTAAAGAAATTCCACAAACAATAATTAATGGAAGAACCTTGTACTGGTACGGTCACAGATAGTGAAATATAACGCAATTATTATAATAAATTTGTATGTTTCCAATTTTGCAAACGGCGATATTACTATTAAAAATGTTATATGGAAAAATAAACTGTTATATTTGACACTCTCAGTAAAGTTAGTAAATCAACTGTGGGTGGTGATTGCATTTATTTATTATGCTTGTCTTACCCGAAAATATATTAATGAAACTGATAAAGATTTGTTATGTCAGATTTCTGCAATCGGTATTAATCTTATTGAAATTTTATATTATATTTTTAGAATTTATGACTTTCGGTTTGGTCTATAGTGACTACCTCGTAATCAGTATTATCTATATAAATCATTAATTTATATTTACATATTCATTTTTAACCATTAGCATAGTAATTAAAGAAACACGTATCTAAATATATAAATTTTTAATCAAATATCTAATATAAATATTAACAGATTTATTATTCACAATTATGTTTATGTTACAAATACAATTCCACAATCCGCGTAACGGACTGTCCTAAGTGCAGTGGATAATATTATAATATGTGTCTGGCCAAGGATGAAACGGTCACTAATGGAATGTACTCATGTTATCCCGGACAGTGCAGGAGTAACCAACTAATGTGCGAAAAACCTTTAAAAACTCGACTTCGCAGAAGTACAAGAACAACAAAAGTTTTCAGACTTCAGTCTGCGAACATTCTAGGAATGTTCTGAACTTCTGGAGGAGATGAGCTGATTGGAGTAACTGACCAACATTGCATGCAAAATTAACCCAATTAATGATCTACTTGTGAAACAGGAGCCCCCACCAATATAGCAAGGCAATAAAAGGCATAAAAGGCATTTATTTTCTCAAAATTGATTCCTTTAGAATTCTTTTTGATGCCATTTCTTATACTACTAGATACTACTACCGCTTTGGAAACAAATGGCGCTCTGAGAGAGAAGAAGCGGCGCAAGAAACTCTCCCAGCATTCTTTTTTTTGCGCTCTTTTCAATAAAAATATACAATATTGTACAGTCATTTCTATCGCTATAAAATAATCAAGCAAGTAATACTTCAAGCAGACCTAAATTCTAGCGCTTTATAAGGTTTGATCACAGCTGTCATCTCTGGTCTGTACCCCAGTACTGAGTTCGGGGATGCAGTGAAGGGTTGATACTTAACTTTGGAATGAGATACCTTGCGCGGTATTTTCAGTATAGGATATTAGCCTACCTTCAAAAACAGCATGTACACCATTCGTGAAGATCGATAGCGGTCTAGTGATTCCTCTGGCATCAAAAGAGTATACTCGGCAGTCAATCGGTACTTAACATCAGATGCACCGTACAACGTCGTACGTCAATCCCGTACTGCGGCGAAATGATAGCTCTGGTAAATTTGTATATTTTAATAATTGTTTGATTTCAACCAGATAAAAATCATTTGCATTTTTTAGGTGCCGATGTTTCACGCTTTGGGCTCCATCGTTACGGTGTTAGGAGGTCTTAGGCATGGGGCCACTTTAATAATTCCATCACCAACTTACAGCACTGCAGCTAACATCAACGCCATGTTTAATGAAAAGTAAGAATTAGTCGTTTGAAGTTCATTTTCATCGTTATTTCTGCAATATTGTGACAGAAAAGAATTCTTGGATTATCTTATTAATTCTTATGAATAAATAACGAATTGTTTTCTTGTTTTTATATAAATATAATTGAAGTATCTGTTTGTCTGTCCTTAACGACTGGGCTTATTTTGACGGGATATTTCTGGCTCATGTTATCAGAATTTAACATTGAGGTCAACTCAACTCGACTCATACAAACTCACTTAAGTCTCGTAGAACACTGATTTTTTTTAGATGAATCTATTAAAAATTTGCTATTGTAAACCATTGATATAAATATTTCAATTCAGAATCCTATTAATAAATCTCTAGTTTTTCACGCCACAATACTCCCTGCCATTGGAACTCCCCTGCCTGCCTTCCCTTCCGATCAGTGAATAGGAATCCTGAATCGATAAAATTTTATTGATTAGTACTTTTGCTTTTATATATTTTTTCATATTTTATAGATGTACTACGATTACTGGTACCCCAACAATGTACGTGGACTTACTATCGCAAATAAGAACCAGGGGAGAGTTACCGGCAAAACTGAAAGTTGCAATGACAGCTGGCGCACCGTGCAGCCCAAAGATCATACAACAGATTCAGCAACACTTAGCAGACAGGGTCATGGTAAGAAAATGCATCATTTATATCTTCAAAACCTTTTTATTTTGCAAGATTCCAACTAATATATTATGAGTTTATCAAATATCGTTAAATAACATTCTTTTCACTTATTTTAGCTGAACCCTCAGAATACAGAATACTAACGCGAAGCAGGAAATTAAATCACATTTCTACGCAGGGGTACCACAAAGGCGCCTATTTCTACCGTGAAGCAGAAATGTGTAAACATGTTTCGGTCTTAAGGGCGCCGTAGCCAGTGAAATTACTGCAAATGAGACTTAAACTCTTTTAATAAAATAAATTAAAAATGTGCTACTTATAGATGAAATGTAAACCCATTTGATTTCTTCATATGCCCTGCGGGCCTACCATGAACTCTTATTGCGATTCAATTGAATACCTAAAATGAACTGCTTTGCTATTTCGTACCACGACGTGATTAGAGCTATCTAATTTAGGTTGACGTCAATTCAACTGATTAAATCGCAATGATGTCAATTGAATGTCAAAAATGATAATGAAAGTGATTTCGTTTGTTCATTCATTCGTACCATGAGGTAATATTTCAACCTAAACTGGATAGCTTATGTGTCAAAGTGAGCGATTCGAAATAGTTGCTACTTCCTTAGACGAAAGTGAATCGTGTTGTTAATAACTTTTAAAAAATAGTGAAAACATACAGAAAAGGAAAATTTTATTGATGAAACATGAGATGAGAATACTTTATTGGACTTTTTGTAAAACTAAATACTGAAAATAAATACCAAAGACGAGGCAGTCAGGGCCCGGGTTATAGCCTGTTCGCAAGAACGAATGAACGAGGTGCGTTCATAACTCGTTATTTTTACGAAAACACCTAAGCAAACATTTAATAATTAAAATATATATTAAATTAATAATAATAATTCAATGAACTAAATTTATTAATATTACTATTATTTAATAAGTACAAAAAGGGCTTAATGGTTTATAATTTGAGGCTATAAAGCGCAATTTTAAAATGTATTTTAAGTATTTTCTACGCAAAAAAACCGCTAAAATCATATCATTTTAGGTTCCAAAACGCATCGCATATGGTTCGAGTAAAAGAGACAAACTTATGCAACGACTATAGAGCGTCATCTCTTACTCACACCGCGAACCACAGACAAATTTATTTCGTTCATTCTTCATAAGCCATCCAAACGCCATTGAGTAAAAGGCACTTCATGGTACGAATTTTAGTGATTCAGTTTAGGTACCTAAACTGAACTGCATTGGAATCGCATCGCTTATAAAAAGTTGATGGTAGGACCTCTGGTAGCATTATTGAAAGTGGGAACGACCCACAACCGCGTAATTATTTATCTGACATTTGCAAATAGTTAACTCGTGTCGACTATTACCCCAATATGTAGTCTTGTCATAAATAATGAAACAAAGAAAAAAAAAATTTCTATTGCAAATAACATTTATTACTTTTACAGTGGGTTAGTTTAATACATAAATGTAAAACAATTTAAAATAGAAAAAGCTTATTCGAAGTGGCCTCCATTGGCTGCACTACAGTACTTTAAACGTTCAGGCCATTCAATACAAGCACACACTCTTTCCATGGGAAAATTCTTCACTGCCGATCGTACGGATAGTTTTAGGGACTCCAAATTATCATGGAATCTAGAGCAAGCCGTACACTCTAAAACTTACCATAATCATAATCCAGCGGATTGAGATCGGGATTAGACGACGGCCAGTCTTCAGCTCTGATGAAGTCCAAAACGTTCAAGTTCCAAAAATTTAGCGCGTTGAAGGTTTCTAGTTCGTTCTGTATTCTGAGGCAGAACTTTATGTTTGAACATCTATCCTAAGTTTAACCCTATTTAATATGTACGACCATATCGATTTACGGTTAACTTGTATTTGTATGGAAATTCACACTATCAACTATACTATAATTTTACACTAGTAGTAGCTTCTTCCCATAAGATTCCGAGTTCCGACTAAGTGGTTACCACAGCGGAGCCATTTTATACCGTCAAGCAGTAATATTTTGTTTGTTGGTTTGAGGGCGCCGTACTTAGTGAAATAACTGGGTTAATGTGTCTCAAAGTGGCGAACGCAATTGCATCAATGCTTGGATTTAGGGCGTGTCAAAAATCCTGAGCGGCATAGTATTTTAATGGCCAGGGTGCATCACTTAACATCACGTAATGTCTTGCAGCTCTCCTTACTTTTTCTCTTAAAAAAATTCCGTGTAACCCAACCAAAGCTAACATTAATACTAATGTTTATTTTTAGGGTCTATATGGTTTGACTGAGAGTACAGGAGGAGTATTCCAATCATTTCTAGAAGACAGTCTTGAAAAAGTTAGTGATACAGTTGGCTGCATCCAAGACCATATAGAAGCTAAGGTATGAAATATATTTTTTTTAATGGAAGAGGAAGAAAATCCAGAGTTGGCCACCCTAGCTCACCTTCTCCTTCAATACCAGATTGATCACAGAAGCGTTTTAGAAATGATTACGTGATTTGTACCATGGTACCCATCGTACCATGGTATCGTCCTGAAAACACAGTTTAAACAAACAACCGCCATAATAAAAAAATATATATTTCCTTGAGCCATCATCAACACCTCTAACATGGCAGCTAAAAGACGCCCATTGTTGGATGAAGCTCTACCCTATATTCAAATATTTTTATTTCAAATAGGATTCAAAATCAGTTATTTAACGCCAAAAACTACCACTCATTCAAAATAGAGTGCCTCAGAACTAAGAAGAACGGGCAAAAGAAATCAACGGTCTATTTTTATAAAGATATGGATTACAATTGAATAACGTACAATAATAATTAAAGCATAAAATATAAATATCACATTAAAAATACAAATTCAAGATTACAATTAGTGTACGGAAGCTAATATTTCTACTCTTTGGCTAACTTCGGGTTTGTCCTTTGTCGCTTCGAGGAAGTCGTCGTCTACAGCAGAAATCCAAAAAAATTACAAAAAAACTGTGCAATAATGTATAACATATTATTATTATAATAAATGACGTTATAAATAACACGTTGGTATTGGGGCGATCACCATCTTTCACGAAACAAAAGCCCTCACGAAAAGAAAGCCCTGAAGCATCAATTCCTCCGGTAGATTCAAACTTTTGGGATTGATTATAAAATCCAACTTAGCATGTTCACATATGAATTTGGAGAATCAATGAGGAAATATTGCTGATTTCAACTTTTTAATGCGACTAGAGCTTTCTATAGTCATAAATTTTGTTCTTTCAGGTTGTTGATGAAAATGGCCGTCCAGTGCCGTTTGGAGAGACTGGTGAGCTTCTGCTTCGTGGATATTGTAGAATGGATTCGTATTGGAATGATCCAGAAAAAACTAAAGAATCTATTGACGATGATGGTTGGCTGCATACTGGGTAGATATGACAATTATTTTTCACTACTAGCGGCCTTGCCAAAAAAACCAAAAAAATATATGATTCGATCGCTACATAACTTGCGAGGATCACTCGCTGGGCTAATATCAAATTTGCATCAAATTTCTTCAAAATAGTAGTTGATTTCGTTACAATGGGTCCATAGGCAACACACACAGATTGGTTTACAAATATATTTACGCTCACGATTATTTTGACCGGTAATTTTGGTACGGTCTTGCCAAATAGCAGTATTTCTTTACTCTCTAGGGGCTGATTTCACCATTTAAATAAAATTTTATTAAAAAAAAATTGTAAACGAGTTGACAGCTTCAATTCATTTCACCTAAACAAACTAAATCCAGTTAGAGCCTTATATCCCTTTCGTTTTATAATTTAAAAAAGTTTTTATATAGCTTAAATGTAAGCAATGTAATGACAATGCTATCGCGTTAACGTTGTTGAGGTAGTTTGTAAATTGAAATAAACAAGAACATAAGTATATGCATAAAGCATGAATATCCGGACGACCAAGCTATGCTCATATTTTTAAGAATGTACAAAATTTTAACCAAAAAACAAGTAATGGGACATCTGGATTTTGAACCGGCGTCTTCTGCTTTCCGGATCACCCAAAGTCCCATCTGAGCTATTATAGTCTTGTATATAGTGGCGAAATTTACCTTTGTATTCTAATGTTATTGTAGCACCTTCTCATTAAAACACGGAAAAAACCACATTTTTTTAAATTGAAACCTAGCTAGGTCGGTTGGTAGGTAATTTCATGAAAATCATTGGAGCCGTTTACGAGATTCAGATTATATATATACAAGAAGTGCTCGTTTAAGGATATTAGATTAATAGACACTTAAATAATTCATATTGTCATTCTGAGAGTTAACATAAACGATAATATTATGTACTTGCAATTCAAAACTCTAGCAAACGCTGAACAGTCCTTGAACGAAAATGCATTTAAAATTTGTATTAATGTCTGTTTTTTAAATTTTAGCGATATATTCAAGTTATCCCCTGACGGCTATGGCACTTATATAGCACGAAGCAAAGATATCATTGTACGAGGTGGAGAAAATATTGCTCCTAAGGAAATTGAAGATCTTCTTAACACTCATCCTGATATCATTGAATGCCAAGTATGTTATATGATATGACTGTCTTGTTAAAAATATCACAAATTATTATCATAGATACTTTCTAAAGAAAAGTAATATAGATCTTATAAATAAATTGTATAGTAGTATTCAGTGTTGAATAGAATTAGGATAGCTATTATTTTGTTGTAGGGGCACAATATACACGAAAAATTTATGAATTTTATAATAGTGCAAACTTCACCCCCCTATTTTACCACCTTTAAAAGGGGATTTCCCAAAATGACTTACACAATTTTTTATTATTTAAAGCTAAGAACCTTAATGTCGATATCGACGTCTCTAACTTCAAAAACATAGGACTTTCATACAACCCTCGACCCGCACTTTCACCCCTTTAGGGTAGGAGTTTCTCAAATCCGTTTCTTAGCTGACACCTACGTCCTAGAAAGACCTTACTTTCCAAATTCCAAGTTTGTAGGTTTTGTAGTTTCTGAGACTTCGTGATGAGTCAATCATCGGTGGACATCTCTTATAATATATAGATAATAGTACCCGAATGACTCGTGCTGGCATCATATGAAGTGGCATTCTACAACCACGTATTTGAAACGATATGACTTACAGAACTTGAGGCTTAGACCATAAATTAAAGTCTTGCAAGAGATACGACTTTACCCCTGTCTTTGTGGTTTTCCATGGATGATTTTGTCACCACTTCCCACTATGAGAGCCGCTTACCAGTTTGCCCCCTCTTATTTAAAACAAACCAATAGATGCCAAGCATCGACTGGCGAGGAGAGTAAATTGGATAACCTTTTATTAGATGGAGTTCCGCCGTTTTTATATTTTCTATCGACATTGATGTCGTGCAGTGGTATCTATGGTGGTATTATATTATTATATATCCATACATTGGAAAAATGTTACACTAACTTCAGCACTTTAAAGTTATATTAATATTTAAGTATTTTAATATTTTAGTAAACAAGTGTAACCTACCTCTCCAAAGGTACACATTAAATATATCAAATATCTGTTATTATTTCAAGTTTTATAAATGTCCGATCTTAATACATACTCATTAACCAGATCGTTTCTATGGCAATGTCGCCGTTGAAATGTATTAAATTTAAGATTCTTATTTCTTTGACTGTGTCAAGTAATGTACTTTCTATATATTTTTCACATGAATAAAGAACTTTTAAAATGAAATTAAATGAATAAGTAAACTATTCAAAAATCGGCAGTAAATTATTTACAACATAGTTCACAATTATTACTTGTAATATATTCTATCCCACATCTATTAGACTACATTGGTTGTTACTGGAAAAGACATAAAGCTACCCAGAAAAACGAAAATGTGAGTTACTTGTATAATTAATTCAAAATGTGTTTATTTTTAGGTCTTGGGTATTGCTGATGAAAGATTAGGCGAAGAATTGTGTGCAGTAGTAAGGATAAAATCAGGTGCCAAAATAAGCTTGGAAGAAGTATTATCATTCTGTTCAAAGAAAATCGCTAAATACAAGATACCTAAAGTTTTGAAAGTAATAGACGATTTCCCTAAATCCAGTACAGGGAAAATTCTCAAAACAAAACTAAAAGAAATGATAGATCGAAATAGCTAATTACAATAATTGAATGTATTTACGTATTTGTTTTTGTATACAGTGAAAGCTCTTTATTCGAGGGGTATATGTTCTGAAAATATGCCGCGAATACAGAAACCGTGAATACGGATTGGTAATTTATATGGGGTTATAGGGGATATGTTCCTAGGTGACAAAAAAAAACAATTGCATTGAAGCTTTTGACCATATTTATTAATTATTATTTTCAGGCTTAGGCAACGGTTTAAAGAATTTTGTAATTTTTCTGAAAAATAAGACTTCGTTCCATAGACGGATCAATTTTCATAAAGAAATCACAAAGCTCATTTGCCATTTTTAAGCCTTCACTAGGATTTTTCAGAATTAAATATCACATTTCCAGTGCTTGCTGAAGCCTCTTCACATGTCCTCCAAGTCGATTTCAGTCAAATCTTCATCCTGCGATTAATGCAACTCCTGAATGTCACTTGATTCTATCTGTTCGTACCCATCTCGTCCTATTCCATTCGCAATTTCGGCTATATTGGAATTGTTTTTATTAATATGCATGTACTATGTACCGATTACATCCGCGAATAAAGAAATCTTTAGCCGTGAATATGGGAATTGGGTCACAATTTTTTAATACGCGAATAGTGAAAACGCGGATAAGGAGCTTTTACTGTACTTCGCGAAGAACAAAGATTTATTGTAAGATATTTTATTAATGTAAAAAACGTTCCATGATTATTCATGACAATAATTAATTTTATTCATTCATCTATAATATTATCAACACACTGAAGATCAATATTTTAATCATCTTAGTTAAATTATAATTTATTTTTCAATATCACATTATTATAAGTATAACTATCTTCATGTATGAAATATATAATTAGTATTAAGTGTGTGAAAAACTATGCCTAGAAAACATAAAAGAGCAAGACTCGAAATCTTATTTCGCCGCTAGATTTTTTTCTTACTAGATGATATTTACCAATTGGGGCTGATAAGGGCAATTTCTTAGTACATTTATATATCTAGATGGACAATGAAAGCTGTGAAAATGTTGAAAAAAGTTAAGTTTAGAACTTACCTCTATTTGGAGCAATTTACACACCCTAATACGAAGTGTTATATAAATCGCGAGTGTAAGACGTAACGTGTCTCGCCATATTCCTGGCCTGTTTTTATCGGTTGTCTAACGGCCGTTCCCAATATTCAGTCTATCTCTTACTTGAGATAAAAATCGTAACTATCCTTAACTTTTCTGTCCCACTAAACTTATCGACGGTAACTCACCTTATCCGTGCACGCTGTCAATGGGACAGCTTACCAGCGATAGAAGTTTGTATGGAAATTGCAATTCACGCATCCCAATATAAGGCGATAAGAATGACATAACGGGTATATTGGGACAGCTTCAGATTATTGACAGCTAATTACTGACAGTAGAAGGTAGTAATTTATCTCTATCTGTAGATAGTAAATTGAGTTTAGAACTAACCTCTAGTTTGAGCAATGCATGCACAATAATACGAAGTGTCATATAAATCGCGAGTGTAAGACGTAACTTGTCACGCCATATTCCTGGCCTGTTTTTATCGGTTGTCTAAGAGACAGAGACTATCTAGATGTATAAATTATCGAAGTGCAATATGCGTTTCAACGAAATTATATTTTTGAACATCTTCCTTAAGGGCTGTGATTCCTCTGGTGTTGCAAGAGAATGTGGGCCCCGGTGATCACTTAACACCATTTGACCCCTGCGCAAGTTTGTTTCATTAAAAGCAAGACAAAACAGATAAGCATGACTTTACAAACACCACACGAGCAAAGAATTGCACAAAACTGGTTACTTACAGTGCATAGAACAACTCAGATTCAATAACCGGAAAGCAACGGAAAATTCCAATATAATAACAGTTATACTTCTTAATAAATTAATGTACATATTTAAATATATGCAAAAAGAGCTATATAGCAACATTAATTAACCTAATAATATGTAATAAATGTACATAAATTATCATTGTTTAATTCTCAGATAGAACGTTAGTATAATTATTTAAATTTTAAGATAAGTATAAGTATAAGAACAGAATAGGGATAGATACTTACTTATTGAATAAGTATCGAATAAAATGAAAATTAAATTAACTCATTTGCAAAAGCAAGCACCTTAGTAGGGACTCAATTATTGTTACCATCATCGTTATTTGTAAAATATTTGAAATCAAACACTTAAGACATTTTAAATATTTTTTTTTGGTACACTAAAGCTTAGTGTGAAGTTTGATTCCTATTTTTGTAGTCCTGTTTCGTGTCACAGTCGTAGTTTTAGAATATCAGTGGGAGGCTCCTTTGCACCGGATGCCGGCTACAATTACGCCTGTTTCTGCCGTGAAGCATTGATGGAGATTGGAGCAAATGAGATTTGATATCTTATGTCTCAAGGTGAAGAGCGCAGTTGTATTGCCGCTCAGAATTTTTGGGTTTTTCAATAATCCTGAGCGGCACTTGTAATGGGCAGGGCATATCAATTACCATCAGCTGAACGTCCTGCTCGTCTCGTCCCTTATTTTCATAAAAAAAAAGATATCCCATCCTCTATGGAATTGAGGTCGGGAATTCGATCTGGCCAATCTTAAAGATGAAACCCGACCTCGGCATTAAGCTCTTCCACATCGGCAGACTAATGATCGTAAGCGTAATCGTCCTCAAGAATGGAATAATCTCCAACAGAAGTCGGAGCATGAGGAATAAGAACTACCGTTGTGTATCGATGTCCATTCAATGTGTCATTCTCCATAAAAAGGATAATAATGAAAATCACTATTAAGAGCAAAAAGGTGACGATTTTTGTGAACGTATATTAAATTTTCATAAATGTACTGACAATGATCAGTCATAACGACGACCTGTATAGCCGAGTGGTTAGCGATCCTACCTACTAAGCTAGAGGCCCCGGGTTCGAATCCCGGTAGGTGCAAGCATTTATATGATGAATGAATGTTTGTTTCCGAGTCATGGATGTTTAAATGTATTTATGTATGTTTATATGAATTTATGTATGTTTAAGTAAGTATATTGTATTAAATATATCATTGTCTTGTAACCCATAACACAGGCTATATATGCTTAACTTGGGGCAAGATAATTTGTGTAAAAAGTATTTCAATATTATTATTATTATATTATAATATTGATTTCTTTAAAAATTTTTTTGAGAGACTGTCTATAACCAAGCTGATATATAGCACGAACAGCTCTTTTTTGCAGAGCAAACACTATATCTGTGTCAGCAGCATGACCCCATAGTAAAATACCGTACGTCATGATGCTGTGAAAATAAGTGAAGTACACTAATCTAGCGGTCGCAACATTCGTGTACTCTCTAATCTTTCTAACTGCATAAAGACTAACTCCGTACAATCCAACGAATATACGCCTGCGAAGAGCCCTCACCATTCGATTTGATTTATTAAAAGCATGCATCTGCAAAGCATTCTCCCCACCGTCGTAGAACCCACCGACGTCGGTCTCCACCGTACCATAGAGGATATCTCATTCTAGCTTGATGAGAGAACAACTTATCCAATTGCTGTTCAGTCCTTAAAACACAATTTTCAATAAAGTTAAACCTGACTGACCAGAAAAAGATCGTCCGATAATTTGGTACATAGTTCACTTCCAGAAGCAAGCCTCTTAACAGATCTATTATACTTCTGTCGTGTCCTTTAAAATGTCAAAACACCCAAATTTAGTCCCTGCAATAATTTGGCTTTTATCATTTTATCCACCAGTATAGAACTAGGGGTTCTAATCGTGCTAATGGTAAAACTAAATAAAAAACGAAGTTAATCAGAAAAATCACCAAATCACTAAAAGTTATTTATAACCGTTAATAACTCTTCGGAGTTTATTCCACAGAGGTAAGGAATAAGCGATTTTATTTAAAAAAAACCTTAAACGTCTTAAATTTTAATATGGAACGAACTTCTTAAACTCTGTGGTACTTTTCTAACCTGCTGTTAGTGTTATCAAGCATAACCTTTTCCCGTTTTATTTTGACACAAACAAGAAATCGCTTTTTTTTTGCAAATGAGTTTGTTATATTTATTATGCTAGCTATTTAAGGATGGTCTATGGAGTTGTTGAGACTTGGGATGTCATCCCAGTCTATTAGCGGCCGTTTTCAATAACCTATCTATCCTTAGTTTAAGTTAGTAGATGTAGACAAATCTATCCTTTTACGCTCATTGCATTTCAATAACCGATCGACTTATGGCCGTTCCCAATATTCAGTCTATCTCTCACTTGAGATAAAAACCGTAAATATCGTTGACTTTTCTGTCCCAATAAACTTATCGACGGTAACTCACCCTATCCGTACACGCTGTCTGTCAATCGGACGACGTATACCTTACCAGCGATAGGTATTTTGTATGGAAATTTCAATTCACGCGACCCAATATAAGGCGATAAGAATGACTTATCGGGTATATTGGGACAGCTTCAGATTATTGACAGCTAATTACTGGCTTCTGCTTTGTGGACTTTCGCAAAGCATTTGACACGGTCATATGGACACACCTTTGGAAGATACTTGCGGAAATGGGTGTACCATCCCATTTAATAGTTCTATTGAGGAGGTTGTATGAGCACGGTACTGCAGCGGTACGAGTGGATGATACCCTTTCAAGCGAATTCAAGACTGAGGCCGGTGTACGACAAGGATGCATCTTATCGCCATTACTCTTTAACATCTACACAGAGTATATTATGCGCATTGTCTTGGAAGATTGGAACAAAGGAATATCTGTTGGGGGACGCGTGATAAATAACCTCAGATACGCTGATGATACTACCCTTCTCGCACAGACTAGAGAAGATATGGAAAATTTTCTAAACCGTCTAGAAAGTACCAGTCTCCAATTCGGACTTATTATTAACCGAGACAAGACGAAGGTGATGATAGTAGACCGGGCCGAACAAATTGGAACCAACGTACCCTATGTAGCCAACTGTGAAGTGGTTCAGACCTATATTTATCTTGGTTCTACTATATCAAGTACTGGAGGATGTGGCGACGAGATCAGACGACGGTGCGCCATCACCAGGTCTGCAGTGGAACAACTGGGAAAGATTTGGAGGGACAGGAGGATTACCAAGAAGACTAAAGTCAGATTGATGAAATGCCTTGTGTTTCCAATCTTTCTCTATGGAGCCGAAACTTGGTCTCTGAGACTGCAGGACCGCTGTAAAATCGATGCATTAGAGATGTGGTGCTGGAGACGCCTCCTAAAGATCCCGTGGACGGCATTTCGCACCAATGTATCCATCCTCAAAGAGCTTCGTATTAAAGACAGACTATCGTCAATTGTGCAACTAAGAATACTGAAGTTCTTTGGTCACGTCTCTAGAAATGAGAACTCGATGGAGAGACTGGTAGTTCAGGGCCAGGTGGAAGGCAAGAGAGCACGCGGTCGATCGCCAACCCGCTGGATAGACGCCATCACAAAGGCTACTGAGTCCACCATAGTCCAGTGTACTCGCAACGCCTCTAACCGTCAGAAATGGAAGCACATCGCCAGGAGATCTACCCTCAGAAAGGATGTTGACCCACCGAACACTCCACCATGTACCTCGTCAGCGCAACCACGACCACTCTGACAAGAGTGTCCGACTAAGAAGAATTACTGGCAGTAGAAGGTAGTAATTTATATCTATCTGTAGATAGTATATTGGGAACGGCAATTAAAGCTTTGGACTATAACTGTATTAGACATAACTATGGATAGATAGGTGACAGCAATGTATCCGTAACTAGAGTACATAGTTTCATACAAGTATATTGATCCTATAATTCTTATTAAATAAGAAACAATCCAGTAGTTGTTAATAAATTGGGATTTGGTTTAAAGCGAGAATAAAATAGAATTATAACTAATTTTTTTGTATGGATATGAATATTAGTAATTTTATTGTTATTATGACTATAAATTTTACTGGTTGTAATAATATAAGTCACGAGAATTGAAAAACGAATGATTCATAAGTGTTAGCAGATAGTTTGGACATTAAAATCTTCAAAACAAAAACATAATTTTTTTTAAAATCTCACTTCTGGGATTAATTACACAAATAAAACTTATGAACCATGCGGGACTCAAACCCGCGACCTCTCGCGTTCCATGCGAGCGCTCTTCCAACCGAGCCAACTGTTCAAGTGACGTATCGTTGATAAATCTTGTATGCTTTAATTTTTTGGTTTTTTAATTTCTCTGGCAGTAAACGTTACGTTCTTAAATAAGTTTTTTCTATTTCACTAATCGTAGTTTCAATATCAGTTTTATCAACAAAGTACAATATTTCTTAACGTTTTCTCATTTTGTATTTAAAACGATACATTAATATTAAATAACCTTTATGTAAATTTTCGGTCGCGATAATGTGCCGTGAAGCAGATGTTATACAAGTATGGTAATAATATTGTATACAAGTATTAGTTTACAAGTTTGTTCGACATAATATAAATAAACATTAAATATAATATAATGTATTTATTCTAACAAAAAAAAAATCCTCTTACTATATTTACAATACTATGAATACATAAAAATTAAAACTATCATTACGTGGAAGCGTAGAAGCCAAGAATACTGGCAGCAATTCCGCGTTGGATAGCTAGGCTGATCCGTTGACCGAAATAGCTGCCAGCGCTTGGGTTTTCAGTAGCCTTATTGAGGCGCGAAGATAGTACTTAGTACATTCTCTGCGCCTCTGCGCCCCACGAGCCAAGTGTCTCGACACCAAACGGCCCCAAGATGTATGACTCACTGAGACGGACATATTTGCGACACTTGCTGTCTTCGGCACTGACGTAACTTGGACATGAGAAGGAGCGAGAGTGTCGACCCTAGTCACGTCCCACACCAGCGCCCTTCCCCGTGCCCAAGCCACCAGCGTCATTCCATCAGGACGCTTGCCATCGCGGTGGGTAATAGGTACCATTTCCATACATTAAATTGAATTGTGTTGGCACAAAGAAGTATGTCTCACTGAGATTGACATATTTGCAACGCTTGCTGTCTTCGGCAGTCGAAGCAGCAGCCCCAGCACCAAATGACATAACCTGGCCATGAGAGCCAGAGTGTCGACGCAAGTCGTGTCCCACAACAGCGCCCTTGCCCGTGTCCAAGCCATCAGCGTTATTCCATCAGGACGCTTGCCATATTTTGGCTCTAAAACAGCTGATTAAAGTAGTTGGATATATAATTGCACGCTCTTTGTTCTACTTTTTAAGTTCTCGCAGCTATAGTAATATAAGATATATTTTCCGAATTTTTTTCACAACTTGCGTTTGCCATTGAATTTAACAAGGAGATCCCTAATTTCTGAATTCAACCTTCGCACGACATGCCACAAGTTAGGATATCATCCTCACCATCTGGATGTATGGCGGTCCTCCACAGTGCGCTTTTCAAGGAGCTTTCTTCCACGTACTACAAAGCTGTGGAATGAGCTTTCTTGTCCGTTGTTTCCGGGACGATACGACATGGGTACCTTCAAAAAAAGCGCGTAAACCTTCCTTAAATGCCGGCAACACTCTTGTGATTCCTCTAGTGTTGCAAGAGAATGTGGGCAGCGGTGATCACTTAATACCAGGTGACCCGTACGCTCGTTTGTCCTCCTATTCCATAAAAAGAAATCTGGAAATATAGTGTATAATGTATCACCTCAACCTGAACAATAACGTTCTATACATAGCATCATGTAACTTTCATATATTGATGTAACGATTAAAATTGATACAGATATACAAACAAACCTTACTCATTTTAGTGTAGATATAATTTTTCTTATATATATGTTTGTCATTTTGATAGTCAACAAAGCAATGGACTTTTATCACATAATTTATTCTTAATATATTTCAGTAGTAATATTGTATCACTATGATATTCACGTTAATAGTTATTGTATTTTGTTTACTTATTTACAATTATTCCTTTAATAATAAAAAGTCTAGGAAAGCGGAGTTAATGTCCAAAATTCCAGGGCCAAAAGGGTCACTTTTTATCGGCACAGCAGTCACTTTCCTCTTATCACCAGGTAATTTCTTAAAATTATTTTGCGATAAAAGATTTTTAGTTTTATTGTTATATCTAGCCTTTTTTTATGACAGCAAGAGACGAGCAGGTCGTTCAGCTGATGGTAATTGATACACCCTGCCCATTACATCACAGTGCCGCTCAGGATTCTTAAAAAACCCAAAAAATCTAAGCGGCACTACAATTGCGCTCGTCTCCGAAGAATGGGCGCCACATACTCAGCGGGCTTTTTTTTTCATCGAATAAATATGTTTACAAAGTAATATTGTACCATTAAACTTATTATTTAATAGCCTGACGGCGGTCACGTTTGTATCTATAAGAATCGAAATCGAGAAATATATATTGTATCGTTAAGAATCGAATCAAACGATACGGCCTAATAACGGCGATTATGTCTAACATGCACGTAGGTCTAAATGAAAAACATTTTCAAATTAAAAAATATTCTTTATTACGATCTTTTGATATTTTTTATATAAATTAATTGGTATGTAGCCGCATTAATATTGTAAGACAAACTTTACACTTTCCTGTTTTGTTCACTTCTTTCAAATTGAAACTAAAATATTATTATTGTTAAAATATTTATTGAACGTTACAAAAGTATTCCTCACCCATACGAAAATATACCTCAATCCTGAGAGAAACAGCCGCAAGAATCTCGGGGGGCGTCTTTTTATAAGGTATCGTTTCAATAAAATTTATTATTTAAATAGCTTGTCGCTACAATCCGAATCTGTGGTATCATTGAGAAAGTTATTTATGTTTAACAATTGAACGTCTTTTACAAATTCTTTTTAATTTCCTAATGGTTCTGAACATTTTCAAGGATCATGTTGTTAAAGCTTATACGTAGTCCAAGAAAAGACTTACTAACTTAACTTCTTAATGATACTTTGGGAATGGAGCACTCCCTGGCTATTTGTTACAATAAAAAAATATTGTAACGATTTTTTTTAAATAATGAGTATATTAAGATGATTCGCACAGAAAGATGAAGATTCCGGCACTAGATTTTTCTGACACACCAAAACCCGCAGTGCCGTACGGCACACTATTCCTCACCAAGTTCTAATCCTTATTTTGTTTTTAAAAAGGTTTATTTTGGCATGGTCTGAAAGCTTGTTTCAATAGCTTTCTGATAGATTCACTCAAATCATTCTTATTATAAGCAATTTATTAATATACGTAAAATAATACAGAACGCTAGCGACACAATTACAGCAATCTGAGGAATACCGTGCGATCAGAGTTTACCGGGACGAAAAGGTTAACTACTTATAAATATTATGTAAACAAATAATGGAGTAGGTTGGATGAGGGCAGTGAAGGACCGATCATCCTGGCGATCTTTGGGGGAGGCCTTTGACCATCAGTGGACGTCTTCCGGCTGACTATATGACTATGAAGATGAAATGATGTAATATATGTTGCTTAAACATTTTCAGAAGAACTTTTTCTAAAATCTCGAGAATTGTATAAAGATTATAAAGGAATCACCAAATTTTATGGATTCAATTTTGGAATTGTTAATATTTATGATCCTGATGATATCGAGGTAAGTGTAGCATGAAAGGGTACATATCCCTTTTTTGAAATCTGTAATTTAAACCCACAAAAAATTGCTAGAAAAACAATTAAAAACCTACCTTAATACCTTTTTTTAAATTGAAAATTTCATTAAATCACTTCAAAATTTTTCGCCAATCTATCGCATGTCGCATTACAATACGCGAGGTACTGCCACCGGTCGATTGTACTAGGGGTTAAGTTGTATCTACTACTGCTTTCAAATTAGTTTGGCTGCGTGTTTTTTTTTATGAAAATAAGGGACGAGACGAGCAGGACGTACAGCTGATGGTAATGGATACTCCCTGCCCATTACAATGCAGTGCTGCTCAGGATTCTTGAAAAAACTCAAAAATTCTGAGTGGCACTACAACTGCACTCGTCACCTTGAGACATAAGATGTAAGGTCTCATTTGCCCAGTAATTTCACTAGCTACGGCGCCCTTCAGATCGAAACACAGTAATGCTAACACATTACTGCTTCACGGCAGAAATAGGCACCGTTGTAGTACCCATAAACTAGCCGGCATCCTGTGCAAAGGAGGTGGTCTGGTCTAAGGTGCCAGTTTTAAGCTCTGGTTCCCGAGGGGTAGAGTGGGTTTTGTTTATTACATTATATTTCTAATTTATGAATATAGTATGTATAAAGCATAATATATAATTTTTTTTCCTAAAATTATTGGGGCAATTCCATTCCATTTGCGAGGATTGCCCACATACATATTTCTGTACTGTGAAATTAATACTGATTTGTACAGTTCAAGATTAGCTTCGCGTATCTTTGTACATGTTTCAAAGTGTTACAAAATTAAATTATTTTATTAAATTTGAGTATGAAACCTTAAAAACCTTAATAAAATAGCAAACAAGTGGAAATACTTGTTACGAATTATGATTAATTATTACTATTGTTATTACGAATTACCAGGTTGTAAAATGTAAAGTTATACGCGAAAACCTCTATATTAAAATTTTCAAATTCAAATATTTTTATTCAAAATAGGATGTGACATCACTTATTGAAAGTCAAAAAACTACCACCGATTCCAAAATGAATGCCTCAGACCTGAGAAGAATGGGCGCAACAAACTCAGCGGGCTTTTTTTTTCATCGAATAAATGTTCATTATACCGGTGGGAGGCTCCTTTGCACAGGAGGCCGGCTAGATTATGGGTACCACAACGGCGCCTATTTCTGCCGTGAAGCAGTAATGTGTAAGCATTACTGTGTTTCGATCTGAAGGGCGCCGTAGCTAGTAAAATTACTGGGCAAATGAGGCTTAACATCTTATGTCTCACGGTGACGAGCGCAATTGTAGTGCCGATCAGAATTTTTGGGTTTTTTTGAGAATCCTGATCGGCACTACGTTGTAATGGGCATGGCGTATCAATTACCATCAGCTGAACGTCCTGCTCGTCTCGTCCCTTATTATCATAAAAAAAATGTGTTTACAAAGTAATATTGTACAATTAAACTTATTACCTATTTAATAGCCTGAGGGCGGTCACTCATATCCCAATCTGTGGTATCATTAAGAAAGTCATTTATGTTATAGTAACCTTTACCACACAAACGTTTTTTAACAATTCTTTTGAATAACGTAATACTTTTGTTTTGAACATTTTCTGGGATCTTGTTGTAAAAGCATATACATCGCCCCACAAAATACTTATAACGCGTGTAACTTTAATATAGGGGAGATTACCTGTACTTATTTTGAATTATCTACAGTAGTATATATCTATAGAACCTAACGAAAAATAATAACTGAATTATACTAAAGTTGTTTTACATTGCAGACGATATTGTCAAACTCACGATTTATTGAAAAACGTAGTCCTTACACATTTCTTGGTTCATGGCTTGGCGAAGGACTTCTTGTCAGCAACGGTAATCTTTGGATTTATAAATAAATATAATACATATATATAGATTAAGGATTGGTCTCCGCTGACTGCAAAGTGCGTCAACTAATACTACGCCCAAGTGGGCGTACTCGAGCCTGTCTCGAACAATGTGTGACGTCGACGTGCCACATGTTCTGTTAAATTTTGCTAATTGAAACTAAAATGCCGGGTTGCGTAGTAAAAATTGCTTTGTAAAAATAATACTACAAGAAATAAGAAAGACACTGAGATCACATATCATCAATAAGTATTTTGTATTTTAGGAAAATTTATTGAAGTAGGCGTTACTTTGCGGAAATCCATAATTATACAAATGATTTGAGTTTTCTTTAGTGTTAATTCCGCCAATATTTGTCTTTAAACAATTCGACACGTGTTTCGCCTCTACACGAGGCATCCTCAGGACGTGTTGTCTCGCCAAAATCTGGCACGAGACTTTGTATTTTATTAATTTCAATGTAAAATAACACGAAGCGTATGTTACAAAATTTGAAAGACGGCATTGAGTGTCAAGACAAGATGCCACGCACACAAGCATCTAATAGTTACCGTAATAAAAAGCTATTATAAAAAAGAATAGAGATCAATCCTTATTCTATGAATATTGTGTTAATTTTTAAAAATGTCTTTGTAATTTTCATTACCGGTATGGTTGATAAATATTTTTCTATGATTATTATTACTGTTTTTTTATTAGTTCTATATCATTCGAATGTTTATAAATAAATTGCACTTATCATCAAAGTTACATTTTATCGATGCATCAGATGGTCTTCAAAGTACCGTACAGTAGTTAAGGGTTAACATTTATTTTATTACTTACCATAGGTGCAAAATGGCAGGAGAGACGCAAAATGTTGACACCAGCATTTCATTTCAATATACTTAAAAAATATTTCCGTTCATTTCTGGATCATACGCAACAGTTCTTCGAGATTGTAAGTGATGAAGTTGGAAATGAGAAAACCGATCTGAGCGCTTTGATACGCAACTACACCTTGAAAATAATGTGTGGTACGTACGTAATATTAGTTAACATATTAACTTATTAGGCTGTTCATTATTGTTTTATTATTATTAATAATACATTCTAATAATAGTGTGCTATACAGAATGGTTGTTTGAGAAGGGCGGTGATGGCGAAGTCCGAAATTACGAGACTTAGAGGAAAGTCGAAAAAGGATTCATGCCCACGATTTATAAGAAATCAATAATAATATATTAGTTTATAGAATTTCAACGGAAATCGACCCGAATGAATTTTCAAAAAAATTACAGCCTGTATTATTGAACCATAGGACGTTGTTTCTGCTAAGGATCAAACTTTGCAAAGATTTGTATTACACATTGCTTTTCATATCTCACTTTAACCTAACTATTAAGTTGCTCAAAATGGTTCCCGTTGACTCTAATGCATAAGTTTATACGTCTCTCAAAAGACCTTATTGCATTTGATACCTTGAAAGGATTTATCCTCGATATAATATCATTATCAGCAACAGAGTCTATTGGGCCTATATTAGGTGTAATTTTTTTGAAAAATCATTTCGATTTCCGTCAAAAGTTCAAGAAATTAAAAAAAACTCAATGTGAAGTTATTCTTTTCTTATGAATCGAGGGCATGAATCCTTTTAAGACTTTCCTCTAAGTCTCGTAGTTTCCGACTTGGCCATCACCGCCCTTCTCAAAAAACTACCCTGTATAGGTTATTAAGCTCGAGGTGGTATGAATCGAATGATACTCAAACACAATAAGGGGAGCGAGAGTGTCATGATCACACGCGTTTCATACGACGTTTTTCAACACGCTTGCAGGGAAACAATTTGTTATTTTTTAATAAGTACAACAATTAGTAAAAGTACAGATTTTTATTAAAGTTACCCTTAACGCTCGTGATAAACATTTTGTCGTTAAATTTATTTATTTATATTTTCTTGAGTTAATGTCGTTGCTGATTAAATATGATATAGGAAATTATATGAAGGGCGTCCAATAAAAAACGTAAATGCGTATAAATGGTGCTGGTAAAACCTAATTTTATTTTCCGCTAACGTCGGGTTTTAGCATAATACGCTGGAGATATCTTTTTACTAAACGAAGAGAAAATTCGTAGAGAAATACAAGAGATTTGCCATTTTCCACAGAAGCACATTAAATTTTACGTACCTACGCAATGTTTCTTTCACTAATCTGTTGGTGAAACAATTACAAAACTCCACCAAGAGATCGTCAAAATTGTTAAAATACTAAAAACGATTAGTTTCGTATTTATAAAAAATAAACAAAAACAACAGCATACTTCAAAAACAATATTTCAAAACATAGATCATATAATATGCACTAAAAAGTAAAAAAAATATATTTCGTATTTTTATACTATCTAAATTATTAATATTGTTATTTTTAGAATCGGTGTCCTCACGTTCACGTGAGACTCAAGCACTCACTTCTTTATTTTTAATTATGTATGTAGTTACAAACCTACCTTGGCTGACACCGACTCCAAAAATAATAATTTTATCATAACTAATTATATTAAAGAATTATCGACACCATTTTGCGAAATATTGATTTATTCGTAATTTTGTAGCATACATACTTATAGCAAATTTAAGACTTTTATGGTTTTCTCTTGCATACCATTGTCATATCTGGATCAAATTGCAATGGGACCACACGGAATGCACCAGATCTCAAATAAAAAAAATACATCAATCGGTTCATCCAGTCGAAAGTTCTGAGGTAAAAAAATATAAAATAAAACATACCGACGAATTGAGAAGCTCCTTTTTCGAAAACGGTTATAATAAAGAGTCTATAAATTGTAAATATTAATACTATAATTAATCTTTGTCCCCTTACAGAAACAACTATGGCTGAACATGTAGATGTAACCATGATGAACACAGGCATTGACAAATATTTTAATGCAGTTTATTCACTTGGACAGTGCGTCGTTGAAAGACTTTGCCGGATTTGGTATTACAATAACTTTATTTATAAACTGAGTTCTGTAGCTCGCAGAGAGTCAAAAGCTCTCGCCACGCTACATGAATTTACTGAAAATGTTATAAGAAATCGGAGGAAGTATCTTGAAAATAAAAATATTATAGAAATGACAGAGGATGACGAGGTTTACGGCAAGAAAGGTCGACTCGCTATGCTGGATCTTTTGTTACAGAACGAGAGAGAGGGAAAAATTGATTTTAAAGGAATAAGGGAAGAAGTGGATACGTTCATGTTTGAGGTTCGCTTTCATATTAAAAATTTATTGTTTATTTAATTTTATTTGGCTTTCTCTTTCATATAGCCTTGGCTTGGGCAATCGTAATAGAGAGTTTCTTGCGCCGCTTCTTGTCTATCAGAGCGCCATATGCTTCCGAAGCGGTAGTAGTATCTAGTATATTAGAAATGACATCAAAAAGAATTCTAAAGGAATCAATTTTGAGAAAATAAATGCCTTTTATACCTTTTAATACTAAACGAAGTATTAAGTGAAGTGTTGTCGAAAAGTGCTTCTGCCATTTTTTCTACTCTACGACAGCACTAAGTACAACTAAGTAAATGATTTCCCACTTGTATATTATGTTGAGGCCTTTGACTTCACTTCATCCATACAAACCTCACCATCGTAGGAATTGCTCACATTCTTCCCTTGGGCTGTCTCACTCCCTGTGTAGGTATCGAATTCGTAAATACGCGCGGCGGCCTCTACAGAGAGGCTATCGAGCTTTGTTCGTCACCTAATTTACCGGTCCGACCGATTGCTATTCAAAATTATTTTTTTAATCCAGGAGGATTTTTTAGGAAAAGACGCTGCAGCAATCTAATAGGTTATTATTAGTATAATGAAATTAGCATTCATGATACTCGTAGCTACCAATTTATTTTCTATACTAAGTAGGTTTGACGACGTTGTGGTCAAAGTCAAAGTCAAAGTCAAAGTCAAAATATCTTTATTCATTGAGATCATATTTGATCATTTTGAATCGTCAATTTAAGGTTTCTTATAATAATAAGAGCTACATAATGTAGTTTGTAAAAATAATACATATACTTATACTCTAGAAAATTATAATATATATTTTGTTTTATTAAGACAGAGTTAGAGCATGTTCATTCCCAAGCATTTTTATCATCTAAGTAATCCGATATTTTATAGTAAGCTTTTTTATAAAGTTTCCCTTTAATTGAATTTTTAAATTTGTTTATTGTCAGATTAAGCATATCACTTGGGAGTTTGTTATAGAAGCGTATACATTGCCCTTTAAATGATTTATCAACTTTATGGAGCCTGGTAGTGGTAACAGCAAGCTTATCTTTATTCCTAGTATTAAACTTATGACAATCGCTATTTTTCTTAAACAAGTTAATATTCCTGTGCACATACATCAGATTTTCATAAATATATTGACAAGTGACGGTCATTATACTTATCTCTTTAAATTTTTCACGGAGTGATTCTTTGGGACCCATATTGTAAACTGCACGTACAGCCCTCTTCTGCAGCACAAAGATGATGTTAATATCTGCAGCACTTCCCCACAGCAGTATACCATAAGACATAATGCTGTGAAAGTAGCTGAAATAGACTAGTCTAGCTGTGGCTACATCTGTATAGAGACGGATCTTTTTAACTGCGTATGCTGCAGAACTGAGCTTCTTCGACAATGTATTAATATGAGGGCCCCACTGAAGCTTATTATCGAGGGTTATACCTAGAAATACAGTGGTGTCCGCGAGAGCTAATTCTTCGTTTTTAATAATAATATTATGGTCTTCAAACGCATACATTACTATCTGCTACTAATGTAGATTTGACAAAGAAAGAATATTAATTTAAAATTACAATTACAAACCTATTTATATTATAGAAAAAACTAATCTATTTTATAAGTTGACCTTATACTAGGTAGGTACAGTTTATGGTAAATAAGTTAACCCTAATGTCGTCAGAAGAGGTAAGGATCATGCGATAGAAAGAGAGGCAACTTCTAGGTTAATAAAAATGTAGGTAAATAGCGCTGTGCGATCTTAATTACAGCTTATTTCATGTCAGAAAGAGTCCCTTTGACTTTAATTGATTTTTCGGAGTGAGACTTCTGTACTTGTACTACTACATATCCTGTAAAGTGTTTTGTTTTGTTTCAGGGTCACGATACAACAGCTACGTCATTGATGTTTACGGTCATGAGAATTGCTAATGAGCCAGAGATACAGGTAAGAATATTTTATAATACTAGCATTTGGTACGGTTGTCATGCAAAACGCAAGTAATCTACAAGTCAATATCACACCTTACCCCTTTTTAAGGTTCCATAGCCAAATGGCAAGAAACGGAACCCTTATGGATTCGTCATGTCTGTCTGTCTGTCCGTCCGTGTGTTACAGCCACTTTTTTTCAACTATACTGTTGAAACTTGGTAAGTAGATGTATTCTGTGAACCACATTAACAGTTTCATACACAAATAAAAAAACTATAAATTTCGTGGGTTGTCCACTTTACGAGTCCGACTTACACTTGGCCGCTTTTTGATCAATTACTTTTATAATATGGCCGACGGCCGTTTGCCATGTCTAAATTAAAAAGTTGTCATTTAAATTAGATTTACAAAGATACGCCGATTACAATGATTCCTTGCAACCGAAGTTACAAAATAATTTATTATTTATAAATCATTATAGTTTAGTAGATTTTTAAAACTTATGTTATACAAATTTTATGTTTAAATAAAATGCATAGATTTAATTCAATAATAGGCACCAAATAGGCATAATTATTCAATTATAAATAATAGGCAATATGTCCCCCATTGCTAAGCAGACACAAAAAGGCATAAGTACTCTACAAAGACGGTCAATGGAGATCTTAGCTTAAACATAAATGACTCTATAAATGTAATCAGACCATGATTATTAAACTGACCGACGATTCCTGCAACGACAATGCGAATTAATTGAGAGTCTCATTGTTAAAAAATGATTTAAATGTATTCATCAAAAAACAGCAATTTAGAAACAATGACTGTATGTAATGTATTTTATTTTATTACAATTGCAGTCTGTGGGAGAATACCACAGTTTGTGAAATACACCATATATACGCGTTGTTTCACTTCCGGAGTTCCTATCAATAATAATTAAAAAATCACTTCTCAAGACTTGTGAGGCGATAATATTTTAACTGTGGCTATCTCACTTGTAACTTATTTATAGAAATAGTCTAGGCGCATATTTTTGCCGTGAAGCATTCTTGTGTTTCGGTCTGAAGGGCGCCGAATCTAAATTACTGGACAAATGAGACTTGACATCTCATGTCTCAAGGTGACGAGCGCAATTTTTTTATCTTAATAATCTTGAGCGGCGCTGCATTGTAATGGATGTCTCGTCCCTAATTTTCACTAAAAAAAACTTCTTATTTCGATTTCTATGCTTGTAACGTAACAAGAACCCAACATAATTCAGAGCATTTCTTAAATTATCTGCTCCCTGACAGTTCAGGTGATCGATTGTGCGTGAAATTTTGGCTATAAAGCAAAAATGCAACATTAAGAAATTGCGCCATATTTCTTAATATTTCGCATTAAGTAAATAAATCTGAATAAAGAAACAAGGTCAAATTTTAATGAATTATTAATATGATTGGTGATTGTGGTAAAAACGAGAACATCGCATTGCTCTTAATAGTGATTTTCATTATTATTACACTAGATATAAGGGATATCTTGTAACTAATTCTAGTAGGCTTCATAAGATACATAATAGCTTTAAGGGTAAATGTATACACTTCTACAATAAAGTCCCAGCCACTGTTCAGGCATTATCTATAAATAAATTTAAATGTTTTATAAAAAAATGGCTCTGTCGTAAATCCTATTACTCCACTGCTGAATATCTAAATGATCGGACAGCCTGGGACTAGATTGTGATTATTTTATAGCAACTGTACAATATTGTATATTTTTATTGAAAAGAGCGCAAAAAAAGAATGCTGGGAGAGTTTCTTGCGCCGCTTCTTCTCTCTCAGAGCGCCATTTGTTTCCGAAGCGGTAGTAGTATCTAGCAGTATAAGAAATGACATCAAAAAGAATTCTAAAGGAATCAATTTTGAGAAAATAAATGCCTTTTATGCCTTTTTATGCCTTTTCATCATTTCAGGAAAACATATATAAAGAATTAAAAGAAATATTTCAAGAATCCAATAGAATGCCGACGTTGGAAGATCTTAATGAAATGAAGTATTTACATTGTTGTATCATGGAGTCGCTAAGAATTTACCCGCCGGTTCCATTTATAGCGAGACGTCTCAAGGATGAAGTTGTTTTAAGTAAGCCATGTAAATATTTATTTGACAAATTTCATGACAGGAGTTATGTTCGGACGATCATAAAAGGTCTTTTTAAAAATTATTATTTATTACACAAAACTAATTACAATGATATTAAAATATGACGTGTTACTTATAACAAGACTGGAGCGAAAGTGAATTATAAAAATATTAAATTATAGACAATCGAAGTTCAGCGTCAGCATCTATTCACTTGTTCAGTCTGCCACTCAGCTCTTTCACACCGATGGGGCCCCGGTAACGCCTCCCCCTTCAAGATGGAAGCGTAACTTGCAGCTTCCTCCAGCGTCCTCGCTGGCTTCTTCACTGGCTCTTGGGTTAGGCTTCATCCGCTTGCTCTTAAGCCATTGATAGATCTTTTTGGATATTATCACGAAGCCTATGAAGTATAATATTACTGTAGTCCAACTCGGAGTCGCCATGATGAGGGGCAGATTAACTTCATCTGGATTTTCCACCTCTCGTGCCTGGTTAATAAGACCACGGATGTTGTCTAATGATATATCCTCGATATGCAAAGTGAAATCAGCTGGTGACTTATATGAATAGTCTTGTTGATGTGGCAATGGTATAATTTCATTCATATTTAGAAATTTTCTATGAGCTTGAAGTGTTCTATTCATTATTTGAATCACGCATCCTTCTGAAATAGTAATGATTTGGGGTCCCTTTATTTTTTCGTAATGAGTCCTTCCATCACACATTTTCCTCACTAGCTCTTCCGTTGTTGGAATAACAATCCAGCTGTTATCGTTGATCTTCTGAATTTTCCCACTACGCAAAACCATTTTAGCTAGTGTGCAACTGGCAGGTTTGTGTTGCACCAGTGCGATGATGCAGTCTTCATTTTTCTTTATAGACAATTCATTTAGTTGGCTGCATAGAAGTGTAGTCTCGGAGATATGCCGGCATCCGTCATCAAGGTAAGCGTACCCCTCACTTCCAAGTGCAAGGTATTTGGATTTTGGGATTATCGTAAGGTTTTGTTTATCGGGGATGGAGTACAGGTGAATAAGGTCATAAATCTGGAGGTCAACCGAGGGGATTTCTAATATAAAATTTAGTGTGTGCATTGTTTTATAAGCTTTAACCACCACAGATTTCTCTATATCATCTATTGTACGTATACCTATTTCCGAGATTGGGTTGAGAAAATAGTTTTCCTTGATACTTAGTAATTCATTGATTAAATTATGAGGATTAATTATACTAGGATGCATGACTTCCATTCGGGCAAACGTAATTGCATTTTCTAATATCATTAGCTTATTTAAAATTAATTGTAAACTAAAACTTAATTGGACGTATATATCTAGAAAATGTAATTGATTATAAACTAAATTAGAACTATTAGAAACATTATTAACTATCGAGGCTAGTTTATTCTGATTCTTATTAATCTTTTCTAATTCTGAGGTAAATTCTTTAATAGTATTTTCAGCCAAAAAAAATGATTTTTGTTGCTTGTTTTTAATATTATTAACGGTATTCTGTATAGAACTAATTTCTTGTTCTATTTTTTCTGCGTCATTATTGTCCAAATTTCCAGTTATTGCTTTTACTATTGAGCCAAGCCCGTTTACTAATCCTCGCTTAACTCTATAATTATTAGAATAAGATCTAAATAAGCTAAGTTTCTTATCTACCAAAGTAAAAGTGTAATTTAACTGATCTTTGTATGTTTTATGCGAATCTCCGGATACTGTATTTACTTCTAAAGACTTTGTTATCATAAAAAGTGAAAGTAATTTCAGTGACGAAGATTGAAGTGCTGTAATATTGTATACACATACTAGGCTGAAGGAATCGATCTGCTTAAATACTTGCCCTTCTTTAATGAGTACAATGCCATTTGTATTATCTATTGAGTCTATAACTACGTCAGCTGATGCGTAGAGCACGAGGGCTCCTGCGTAGAGCATGAAGGCTCTTGAGATGAAGATCCTGTAACAAGATGAGGCCGTCTGAGCAGCTTGTAATGAACTCTTATCGATTTGGCATTCGGATGACTACCAATAATTTCGGCTATATTATTAGGATGCAAGTGAATTATTTTATACGGACCTTTATAAGTAGGCTTTGTTTTGTCGTCTCGCGCCGTTTTTGCCACCTGTTTGTAAACAGTTTCACCTACCTTGAAAGCCGCTTCATGTGCTGCCTGGTTCCTCTTGCTAATTATCTGCTCCTTATTTTTAGACATGTATGCTGTAACGCACTCTTGTACAGCTTCTGCGTTATTTTTATGTTTTAGAACATAATTTTGATAGAATTCCTTCGGGTAATACAGTTCAAGTGGATTCCTAGATGCTGTATGTCCAAACATTAATTCATGTGGTGTATACCCAGTACTGGAGTGAATTGAATTATTATAGGCGATAAGTGCATATTTCATTAATAAAGGCATAGGATCGTCTTTATTTGTCATTCTCTGAATTCTTATTATTTCAGCAATAGTGGAATGGAATCGTTCTATTGGAGAATTTGAGTTAGGGTTGTAAGGGGTTGTGAAATGTATGCTAATATCATGTAATGCAAAGATCTCTTTTATTAAATCATTTTCAAATTTCGAATCCGAATCTGTAGTGATTTTCATGGGTAAACCGAAAACAGAAAATATTTGTAATAGTGCATCTGCTACGTGAACGCTACTTGATGCAGTTAGGTTGATGGCTTGTGCAAATTTTGAGAAATTGTCTATAACTGTTAAAAAAGTTGCCCCACCTGTGGAGTATAAGTCCATGAAGAGATGCTCCATAGGTTTTGTAGGCGTGTCCGTTAAAGCCAAAGGTGGTCTCAGTGGGTTTCTTTCATATTTAGCTCGCAAACAAACATCGCATTGATTGATGTATTTTTGAATGCTAAGTAACATATTTTGCCAATGATATTTTCTACGGAGTTGTTTATATGTCTCTTGTATTCCCCTATGAATTGTTTTTCCTATATGATGTTGTTTTATTAAATCCTCCTGTTCAGTTTTATTTTCCACTAAGGTTACCCGTGATGTGCACTTAAATAATTTTGGACCTCTGTCGTTAAATACTGTTGTATACACACGTGAAAATGCAAGGTATAACTCTTCATTATGAAAAAAACAGTGAAATACTCGATCTGCTACAGTATGTTCCTTTAAGAATTTAATTATTTCCTCTTCTGTATTATTTACAGGGATAAACACATCTTTAATTACTTGCCTAGAGCTTGTTGACCTATTTTCTATGCGGTAAGTTGACCCTGGGGTCGACCTAATATGAAATTGTTTTTGTTGTCTATCTATAGCGTCAGATATTATAGGTATACCCCTGTTCTCATTATCTGGCTGTGTGTGATTAGTGGATACGAGTTGTTCAGGGTCATTTGCTACCGTTATATTATCTCCTTCTGTGACTATAATTGATGGTGTGACATTTTCGTTTACTTCAAGGTTGTCCGTTTGCAGTTCGCCTGCCTGTTCCCTACGTGCATGTTCAAATATTCTATTTATTATTTCATCATCATCATTATCGTCGAAGTTGACTGCTAACGAATCTATACTATTATGAAAAATTTTTGCCCTTGACAATGCGTCTGCGTTAGTGTTTTGCCGACCCTTCTTGTAAACTACTTGATAATCATATTCTGCCAACTTTAAGCGCCAGCGTGTTAATTTTGAGTTTGGATCTTTAAGTGACATTAACCAAGTTAACGGACGGTGGTCGGTGTATATGGTAAACTTCCTACCATACAAATACGGCCTAAAATATTTTACTGCCCATATGATCGCTAACAGCTCTTTCTCTATGGTAGAATATCTATTTTCCGTTTCAGATAGAGTTCTAGACGCGTACGCGACTGGTTTATCTGAACCCACACGTCCTTGGGACAGTACTGCACCAATTGCTACTTCTGATGCATCTGTCGTAAGAATAAATGGTTCATCAAAATTTGGATATTGTAATAGAGGTGCATTTGTTAATATTTGTTTACATTTGTTAAACGCATCTATGAACTCAGGTGAATGAATGACTGAATGATTTTTCTTGAGACATATGGTCATAGGTTTCGTGAGTTTTGCAAAGTCTTTTATAAATTTTCGATAGTATCCAACCAAACCTAGAAAACATTTGACTTCCTTCTGCGTTTTTGGAAGTGGAAAGTCTAGCACTGCTTTAATTTTGTCCCTATTTGGCTTTAAGCCTTGGTCTGTAAGTTCATGGCCTAAAAATGTCACTTGTTTTTGGAGAAACTCTGACTTATCTAGCTGTATCTTGAGATTATGCATTTTAAAACGTTCAAAAACCTGTGTTAGCTTATGTATGTGTTCTTGTAATGATGTAGAAATTATAATTACGTCATCGAGGTAAGTAAATACATTATCTACACCTCGTAAAATATGGTCCATAAGACGCTGAAAAGTACTAGGCGCATTCTTTAAACCGAATGGCATCCTAAGGAACTCATAATGACCTCTTTCTGTTGAAAATGCTGTTTTTTCTATGTCACTAGGGTCCATTTCCACCTGATGGTATCCGCTAGCTAAATCAAGCGTTGTGAAATATTGTGCTCTACCTACCCTATCTAAAATATCATAAATATTTGGAAGTGGATATTTATCTTCAATTATACGGTCATTGAGTCTTCTATAATCTATTACAAGCCTCCATTTTATTTTTCCTGATGCATCTGTTTTTTTTGGTACAATATGCACAGGACATGACCATGGAGAAATGCTTTCTCTAATTATTCCTTGTTTAAGGAGATTATCTATTTGATTACGAATCTCTTGGCGTTGTTGCGGAGACTGCCTATAACTTCTAACATATACAGGTGTTTCATCCGTAAGCCTAAGTTTATGCTTCACTGAATGGTTAAATGTTAATGGAATATTTTCAGAGTGAAATAATTCTCTGTACTGATAACATAAACGTGATATTACTCGCTTTTCCTCTTCGTTCATGTGATGTGTTCTAATTTTCTCTAAGTTTTTGCAAAGTTCTCTATCTATCTCTGATCTAGTAGTAATTGAATGAAGCTCACAAGAAGTTTCCGTACTATTATTATAATAAGGCTCTAACACGAACGGAGCTGTTGATTTTATAAACCCTTTTTCAGTATTGAAATTTAGTACAGACGTCCGAAAATAACCATTCTCTACTTTAATAATTGCAGCAGGAGAAATTACACCATTATTCCAAAAGTAATCTTCGTGCAAATATTGGCCGTCTACATAATTTGTTTTAACCTTTATTAATTTTTGACATCTTGGTTCAATACTAATATTTCTTTTTGGGTAATCGAAATTAATAGGTATAGTTGCGCTTGACGTACATAATACTTTATTTTTTATATCTATATTACTGCATAAGACCTTAAGCAAATCTAGCCCTATTAGACCTTTATATTTAGGATCAAAGTCAAAGATTAGAAATTTGTGGAATAATTCATTATTAAAAACCGGTGGTAATGGAAGGTGAGCTACTAAGTCATGTCTAGTAACACCATGCGCAGTTTTAACTTCAAAAGGTTCATGATCTATACAATGTTCAAAAATTGTACCGATTATAGCGTCGGGTGATATCATCGATCGAGGCTCCTGTATCTATTAAAAACTTACCTTTATATTCAGGTATCTCGATATAGGGCAAATGATCTTTATAGTGATGATTCAGTTTTACTAGCTCTGGTTGTCTGTGTTGTTGCCATCCCGAAAATCCAGTTCATCACATGAGGTAATTGCCTGATTTTCCCCAATAATTTGTTCATGAATTTCTTCAGAAGGTGGCTGCTCCTCAAAATACTGGTGGTGATCATAATCAATTGGGTTACTTACCTGATAGTAGTCGTTCGGGGTGTAGAACAACTCTTCGAAAGCAAATTGTGGCTTCTCTGGCTTATTGACGGACCTCATACTTACATCTGATACTTTTTGAGTCGGATTTATATTTTGTTGAGGCATATTGGGTTGATGTCCAAAATTATTACGTATATTACCTGAAGTCTTGTGACCTTGGTGAGAATTCTTCCA